>NC_057809.1:303981691-304188685 GCF_018294505.1 Triticum aestivum
CCAGGTTCCACTATTGGTTATTGACCGGAGACGTGTCTCGGTCATGTCTACATAGTTCTCGAACCCGTAGGGTCCGCACGCTTAAAGTTCGGTGACGATTGGTATTATAAGTTTTTGTGTTTTGATGTACCGAAGGTAGTTCGGAGTCCCTGATCTGATCATGGACATGATGAGGAGTCTCAAAATGGTCGAGACATAAAGATCGATATATTGGACGACTATATTCGGACACTGGAAGTGTTTCAGATGATTTCGGAGGAAACCGGAGTGCTCGAGGGTTACCGGAACCCCCCCGGAGAAATAAGGGGCCTTATGAGCCTTAGTGGAGAGAGAGGGCTGGCCTAGGGCAGGCGTGTGCCCCTCCCCCTCTAGTCCAAATTGGACTAGGAGAGGGGGGAGGCGCCCCCTTTTCCTTCTCCCTCTCCCCCTTCCTTTCCCCCTCCTAGTAGGAGTAGGAAAGAGGGGAGTCCTACTCCTACTAGGAGGAGGACTCCTCCTCCTGGCGCACCATAGAGGGCCGGCCGGCCGCCCCCTTGCTCCTTTATATACGGGGGCAGAGGGCACCTCTAGACACACAAGTTGATCATTAATCCCTTAGCCATGTGTTGTTCCCCCTCCACCATAATCCACCTCGATCATATCGTAGCGGTGCTTAGGCGAAGCCCTACGTCGGTAGGGACATCATCACCGTCAACACACCGTCGTGCTAACGGAACTCTCGCGTGAAGCTCTGCTGGATCGGAGTTCGTGGAACGTCACCGAGCTGAACGTGTGTTGAACTCGGACGTGCCGTGCGTTCGGTACTTGGCTCGGTCGGATCGTGAAGACGTTCGACTACATCAACCGCATTCTCATAACGCTTCCCCTTACGGCTACGAGGGTACATGGACGATACTCTTCCCTCTCGTTGCTATGCATCACCATGATCTTGCATGTGCGTAGGAATTTTTTGAAATTACTACGTTCCCCAACAGTGGCATCCGAGCCAGGGTTATGCGTAGATGTTATATGCACAAGTAGAACACAAGTGAGTTGTGGGTGATAGAAGTCATACTGCTTACCAGCATGTCATACTTTGGTTCAGTGGTATTGTTGGATGAAGTGACCCGGACCGACATTACGCGTACGCTTACGCAAGACTGGTTCTACCGACGTGCTTTGCACACAGGTGGCTGGCGGGTGTCAGTTTCTCCAACTTTAGTTGAACCGAGTGTGGCTACGCCCAGTCCTTGAGAAGGTTAAAACAACACTAACTTGAAAAACTATCGTTGTGGTTTTGATGCGTAGGTAAGAACGGTTCTTGCTCAGCCCGTAGCAGCCACGTAAAACTTGCAACAACAAAGTAGAGGACATCTAACTTGTTTTTGCAGGGAATGTTGTGATGTGATATGGTCAAGACATGATACTATATTTTGTTGTATGAGCTAATCATGTTTTGTAACCGAGTTATCGGCAACTAGGAGGAGCCATATGGTTGTCGCTTTATTGTATGCAATGCAATCGCCCTGTAATTGCTTTACTTTATCACTAAGCGGTAGCGATAGTCGTAGAAGCAATAGTTGGCGAGATGACAACGATGGTACGATGGAGATCAAGGTGTCGCGCCGGTGACAATGGTGATCATGACGGTGCTTGGGAGATGGAGATCACAAGCACAAGATGATGGTGGCCATATCATATCACTTATATTGATTGCATGTGATGTTTATCTTTTATGCATCTTATTTTGCTTAGATCGACGGTAGCATTATAAGATGATCTCTCACTAAATTTCAAGGTACAAGTGTTCTCCCTGAGTATGCACCATTGCGAAAGTTCATCATGCCGAGACACCACATGATGATCGGGTGTCATAAGCTCTACGTTCACATACAACGGGTGCAAGCCAGTTTTGCACATGCAGAATACTCGGGTTAAACTTGACGAGCCTAGCATATGCAGATATGGCCTCGGAACACTGGAGACCGAAAGGTCGAGCGTGAATCATATAGAAGATATGATCAACATATTGATGTTCACCATTGAAAACTACTCCATCTCACGTGATGATTGGACATGGTTTAGTTGAAATGGATCACGTGGTCACTTAGATGATTAGAGGGATGTCTATCTAAGTGGGAGTTCTTTAATAATTTGATTAACTGAACCTTAATTTATCATGAACTTAGTACCTGATAGTATTTTGCATGTCTATGTTGTTGTAGATAGATGGCCCGTGCTGTTGTTCCGTTGAATTTTAATGTGTTCCTTGAGAAAGCAAAGTTGAAAGATGATGGTAGCAATTGCACGGACTGGGTCCGTAACTTGAGGATTATCCTCATTGCTGCATGGAAGAATTACGTCCTGGAAGCACCGCTGGGTGCCAGGCCTGCTGCTGGAGCAACACCAGATGTTATGAACGTCTGGCAAAGCAAAGTTGATGACTACTCGATAGTTCAGTGTGCCATGCTTTATGGCTTAGAACCGGGACTTCAACGACGTTTTGAACGTCATGGAGCATATGAGATGTTCCAGGAGTTGAAGTTAATATTTCAAGCAAATGCCCGGATTGAGAGATATGAAGTCTCCAATAAGTTCTACAGCTGCAAGATGGAGGAGAATAGTTCTATCAGTGAACATATACTCAGAATGTCTGGGTACCATAACCACTTGACTCAACTGGGAGTTAATCTTCCTATTGATAGTGTCATTGACAGAGTTCTTCAATCACTGCCACCAAGCTACAAGAGCTTTGTGATGAACTATAACATGCAAGGGATGAATAAAACAATTCCCAAGCTCTTCACAATGCTAATGGTTGCGGAGTTAGAAATCAAGAAGGAGCATCAAGTGTTGATGGTTAACAAGACCACCAGTTTTAAGAAAAAGGGTAAAGGGAAGAAGAAATGGAACTTCAAGAAGAACGGAAAACAAGTTGCTTCTCAAGAGAAGAAACCCAAGTCCGGACCTAAGCCTGAGACTGAGTGCTTCTACTGCAGACAAACTGGTCACTGGAAGCGGAACCACCCCAAGTATTTGGCGAATAAGAAGGATGGCAAGGTGAACAAATGTATATGTGATATACATGTTATTGATGTGTACCTTACTAATTCCCGCATTAGTGTCTGGGTATTTGATAGTGGTTCTGTTGCTAATATTTGCAACTCGAAACAGGGACTACGGATTAAGCGAAGATTGGCAAAGGACAAGGTGACGATGCGCGTAGGAAATGGTTCCAAAGTCGATGTGATCGCAGTCTTCACGCTACCTATACATCTACCTTTAGGGTTAGTATTAGACCTGAATAATTGTTATTTGGTGCCAGCGTTAAGCATGAACATTATATCTGGATCTTGTTTGATGCGAGACGGTTATTCATTTAAATCGAAGAATAATGGTTGTTCTATTTATATGAGTAATATCTTTTATGGTCATGCACCCTTAAAGAGTGGTCTATTTTTTTGAAAATCTCGACAGTGGAGATACACATATTCATAGTATTGAAGCTAAAAGATGCAGAGTTGATAATGATAGTGCAACTTATTTGTGGCACTGCCGTTTAGGTCATATAGGTATAAAACGCATGAAGAAACTCCATTCTGATGGACTTTTGGAATCACTTGATTATGAATCACTTGGTACTTGCAAACCATGCCTCGTGGGCAAGATGACTAAAACGCCGTTCTCCGGAACTATGGAGCGAGCAACATATTTGTTGGAAATCATACATACTCATGTATGTGGTCCGATGAACATTGAAGCTTGCGGCGGGTATCGTTATTTTCTCACCTTCACAGATGATTTGAGCAGATATGGGTATATCTACTTGATGAAACATAAGTCTGAAACATTTGAAAAGTTCAAAGAATTTCAGAGTGAAGTGGAAAATCATCATAACAAGAAAATAAAGTTTCTACGATCTGATCATGGAGGAGAATATTTGAGTTACGAGTTTGGTCTTCATTTGAAACAATGCGGAATAGTTTCACAACTCACGCCACCCGGAACACCACAGCGTAATGGTGTGTCCGAACATCGTCATCATACTTTACTAGATATGGTGCGATCTATGATGTCTCTTACTGATTTACCGCTATCATTTTGGGGTTATGCTTTAGAGACGGTTGCATTCACGTTCAATAGGGCACCATCTAAATCCGTTGAGACAACTCCTTATGAACTGTGGTTTGGCAAGAAACCAAAGTTGTCGTTTCTTAAAGTTTGGGGATGCGATGCTTATGTGAAAAAGCTTCAACCTGATAAGCTCAAACACAAATCGAAGAAATGTGTCTTCATAGGATACCCAAAAGAGACAATTGGGTACACCTTCTATCACGGATCCGAAGGCAAGACTTTTGTTGCTAAGAATGGATCCTTTCTAGAGAAGGAGTTTCTCCCGAAAGAAGTGAGTGGGAGGAAAGTAGAACTTGATGAGGTAACTGTACCTGCTCCCTTATTGGAAAGTATCTCATCACAAAAACCGGTTTCTGTGACACCTACACCAATTAGTGAGGAAGCTAATGATGATGATCATGAAACTTCAGATCAAGTTACTACCGAACCTCGTAGGTCAACCAGAGTAAGATCCACACCAGAGTGGTACAGTAATCCTATTGACGAACCTACGAACTATGAGGAAGCGATGATGAGCCCAGATTCTACAAAATGGCTTGAGGCCATGAAATCTGACATGGGATCCATGTATGAGAACAAAGTGTGGACTTTGGTTGACTTTCCCGATGATCGGCAAGCCATCGAGAATAAATGGATCTTCAAGAAGAAGACAGACGTTGATGGTAATGTTACTGTCTACAAAGCTCGACTTGTTGCGAAAGGTTTTCGACAAGTTCAAGGAGTTGACTATGATGAGACCTTCTCACCCATAGCGATGCTTAAGTCCGTCTGAATCATGTTAGCTATTGCCGCATTTTATCATTATGAAATTTGGCAAATGGATATAAAGACTGCATTCCTGAATGGATTTCTGGAAGAAGAGTTGTATATGATGCAACCTGAAGGTTTTATCGATCCAAAGGGTGCTAACAAAGTGTGCAAGCTCCAGCGATCCATTTATGGACTGGTGCAAGCCTCTCGGAGTTGGAATAAACATTTTGATAGTGTGATCAAAGCATATGGTTATACAGAATTTTGGAGAAGCCTGTATTTACAAGAAAGTGAGTGGGAGCTCTATAGCAATTCTAATATTATATGTGGATGACATATTGTTAATTGGAAATGATATAGAATTTCTGGATAGCATAAAAGATACTTGAATAAGAGTTTTTTGATGAAAGACCTCGGTGAAGCTGCTTACATATTGGGCATCAAGATCTATAGAGATAGATCAAGATGCTTAATTGGACTTTCACAAAGCACATAACTTTATAAAGTTTTGAAGAAGTTCAAAATGGATCAGGCAAAGAAAGGATTCTTGCCTGTGTTACAAGGTGTGAAGTTGAATAAGACTCAATGCCCGACCACTATAGAATATAGAGAGAAAATGAAAGATGTTCCCTATGCTTCAGCCATAGGCTCTATCATGTATACAATGTTGTGTACCAGACCTGATGTGTGCCTTGCTATTAGTTTAGCAGGGAGGTACCAAAGTAATCTAGGAGTGCATCACTGGAAAACGGTCAAGAACATCCTGAAATACCTGAAAAGGACTAAGGATATGTTTCTCGAATATGAAGGTGACAAATAGCTCATCGTAAATGGTTACATTGATGCAAGCTTTGACACTGATCCAGACGATTCTAAATCGCAAACCGGATACGTGTTTATATTGAACGGTGGAGCTGTTAGTTGGAGCAGTTCTAAACAAAGCATCATGGCGGGATCTACGTGTGAAGCGGAGTACATTGCTGCTTCAGAAGCAACAAATTAAGGAGTCTGGATGAAGGAGTTCATATCCGATCTAGGTGTCATACCTAGTGCATCGGGTCCAATGAAAATCTTTTGTGACAATACTGGTGCAATTGCCTTGGCAAAGGAATCCAGATTTCACAAGAGAACCAAGAACATCAAGTGACGCTTCAATTCCATCCGCGATCAAGTCCAGGTGGGAGACATAGAAATTTGCAAGATGCATACGGATCTGAATGTTGCAGACCTGTTGACTAAGCCTCTCTCATGGGCAAAACATGATCAGCACCAAGACTCCATGGGTGTTAGAATCATTACTATGTAATCTAGATTATTGACTCTAGTGCAAGTGGGAGACTGAAGGAAATATGCCCTAGAGGCAATAATAAAGTTATTATTTATTTCCTTATATCATGATAAATATTTATTATTCATGCTAGAATTGCATTAACCGGAAACATGATACATGTGTGAATACATAGACAAACAGATTGTCACTAGTATGCCTCTACTTGACTAGATCGTTGGTCAAAGACGGTTATGTTTCCTAACCATAGACATCAGTTGTCATTTGATAAATGGGATCACATCATTAGGAGAATGATGTGATTGACTTGACCCATTTCATCAGCTTAGAACTTGAACGTTTTAGTTTACTGCTATTGCTTTCTTCATGACTTAGACATGTTCCTATGAGTATGAGATTATGTAACTCCCGATTACCGGAGGAACACTTTGTGTGCTATCAAACGTCACAATGTAACTGGGTGATTATAAAGGTGCTCTATAGGTGTCTCCGATGGTACTTGTTGAGTTGACATAGATCAAGATTAGGATTTGTCACTCCAATTGTCGGAGAGGTATCTCTGGGCCCACTCGGTAATGCACATCACTATAAAGCCTTGCAAGCATTGTAACTAATGAGTTACTTGAGGGATGATGCATTATAGAACGAGTAAAGAGACTTGCCAGTAACGAGATTGAACTAGGTATTGAGATACCTACGATCGAATCTCGGGCAAGTAACATAATGATGACAAAGGGAACAATGTATGCTGTTATGCGGTTTGATCGATAAAGTTCTTCGTAGAATATGTGGGAGCCAATATGAATATCCAGGTTCCGCTATTGGTTATTGACCGAAGACGTGTCTCAGTCATGTATACATAGTTCTCGAACCCGTAGGGTCCGTGCGCTTAAAGTTTGGTGACGATCGGTATTACGAGTTTTTGTGTTTTGATGTACCAAAGGTAGTTCGGAGTTCCGGATATGATCACGGACATGACGAGGAGTCTCTAAATGGTCGAGACATAAAGATTGATATATTGGATGACTATATTCGGACACCGGAAGTGTCCCGGGTGATTTCGGTGAAAACCAGAGTGCTAGAGGGTTATCGGACCCCCCGGGAGAAATAATGGGCCTTATGGGCCTTCGTGGAGAGAGAGGGCTGGCCTAGGGCAGGCTGCGCGCCCCTCCCCCTCTGGTCCTAATTGGACTAGGAGAGGGGGGCGGCGCCCCCCTTTCCTTCTCCCTGTCCCCCTTCCTTTCTCCCTCCTAGTAGTAGGAAAGAGGGGAGTCCTACTCCTACTAGGAGGAGGACTCCTCCTCCTGGCACACCATAGAGGGCCGGCCGGCCTCCCCCTTGCTCCTTTATATACGGGGCAGGGGCACCTCTAGACACACAAGTTGATCATTGATCCCTTAGCCGTGTGCGGTGCCCCCCTCCACCATAATCCACCTCGATCATATCGTAGCGGTGCTTAGGCAAAGCCCTGCGTCGGTAGCAACATCATCACCGTCAACACGCCATTGTGCTGACGGAACTCTCCCGTGAAGCTCTGCTGGATCAGAGTTCGTGGGACGTCATCGAGCTGAACATGTGCTGAACTCGGAGGTGCCGTGCGTTCGGTACTTGGATCGGTCGGATCATAAAGACGTTCGACTACATCAACCACGTTCTCATAACGCTTCTGCTTATGGTCTACGAGGGTACGTGGACGATACTCTTCCCTCTTGTTGCTATGCATCACCATGATCTTGCGTGTGCATAGGAACTTTTTTGACATTACTACGTTCCCCAACACTTGATGCAGCTACTAGTTCAGAACCAAGGCAACAACAACAACAACCCACCGCCACCACCTCCAGTTGACAACTTAGCCCGTTTTCTAAGGCTGAATCCGCCAGTGTTTTCCGGTAGCATCGAGCCGATTGTTGCTGATGACTGGCTCCGCAGGATTGGAAGGGAGTTGGCCACCGCAGGTTGCACAGGTGCTGAGAAGGTGCGCTTTGCCACACATCAATTGGATGGGCCATCAGCCTCATGGTGGGAGAATTACACAACCACTTTTCCCATAGCCAATGTCACTTGGGATCAGTTCCAGCAAGCTTTCCGTACCGTACATGTCTCAACTGGAGCTATGAGCATGAAAAGCGTGAGTTTCGCAACTTACGCCAGGGGAATCGTACTATGGGGTAGTACATGGATGAGTTCAGTAAGTTAGCTCGCTATGCCCTAGATGATGTGGCCACAGATGCCACGAAGTAGGAGAAGTTTATGGAAGGGCTAAATGATGAGCTGGGCATGCAGTTGATGGTGGCAACGTTCAAAAATTACCAGGAGTTGGTAGACAGGGCTCTTATGATTGAAGGGAAGCAGCAGCAGATAGAGAGCCGCAAAAGGAAATATGGACCAGGGAAGTATAATTTTGGAGCATCGCAGAAGCCTCGCTTTACCCCGAACTCAGGAGGATATACCCATAACTATGGAGGCCATACCCACAACGGAGGGAGTTCTCATAACCACAGTGGCGCCAAGAATGGGAATGGGAAAGGAGGAAGCAACGGATAAAACCGTTCCAACCCAGCAACACCCGCCCGAAAGGATTTAAGTCATATTACTTGTTTCAAGTGCGAGAAGACTGGACACTACGCCACCGAATGCCCCAAAGCAAATAATGGAAATGGCAATGGAAGCTCTGGTAAGAAGCTCAACCCTTTCAACAGGGGACAAGCTTGGCATGGATTTTATCACCGGATTACCCAGGACCCGATCGGGATATGATTCAATCTGGGTAGTAGTTGATCTCTTAACCAAGGTAGCTCACTTTATTCCAGTGAAAACCACTTATACAAGCGCGAAGTTGGCCAAGATATATATGAACAAAATCATATGTCTGCATGGAGTTCTGAGGACCATTGTATCAGATAGAGGAACACAATTTACCTTGAAGTTTTGGAATCAGCTGCACCAGACCTTGGGTACTAGGCTAGAGTTCAGTACAACCTTTCATCCGCAGACAGATGGATAGACCGAGAGAGTCAATCAGATTCTGGAGGACATGTTGAGAGCTTGTGCACTAGATTATGGATCTAGTTGGGATGACAATTTGCCTTACGTAGAGTTCTCATACAACAACAGTTATCAGGCTAGTTTGAAGATGGCACCTTTCGAAGCTTTGTATGGAAGGAGGTGCAGGACACCGTTAATGTGGGATGAAGTTGGAGACCGTCAGTTGTTTGGACCAGATTTGATCAGAGAGTCTGAAGACAAGGTTAAGTTGATTCAATATAGACTGAAGATAGCTCAGTCCAGGCAGAAGAGTTATGCCGATACTAAATGTAAGGAGGTAGTCTACGAAATTGGAGACATAGTGCATCTTTGAGTGTCACCACTTCGAGGAGTTAAACTATTTGGAGTTAAGGGAAAGTTATCCCCGAGATTTGTAAGACCATACCGAGTCCTGAAACGTATGGGAGAGGTTTCCTACAAGTTGGAATTACCCGAAGGACTGTCAGGAGTTCATGATGTGTTTCACGTTTCCCAGTTAAAGAAGTGCCATGCAGAGATGGCCAATATTCCACTAAGAGATACAATGCCCGTGGAAGCAATTCAGCTGGATAGTGATTTGACCTACGAGGAGAAGCCCGTCAAAATTCTCGAGTTTTCCAGCCGAGTTACGCGCGGTAAGGTTATCAAGTTTTGCAAAGTTCAGTGGAGCCACCATACCGAGGATGAAGCCACCTGGGAACGAGAAGAAGATCTACGAAAAGACCACCCGTACCTATTTTCTGTTGGGGAATGTAGTAATTTCAAAAAAAATTCCTACGCACACAAGAGATCATGGTGATGCATAGCAACAAGAGGGGAGAGTGTTGTCCATGTACCCTCGTAGACCGAAAGCGGAAGCGTTAGCACAACGCGGTTGATGTAGTCATGCGTCTTCATGATCCGACCGATCAAGTACCAAACGTACGGCACCTCCGAGTTCAGCACACATTCAGCCTGATGACATCCCTCGAACTCCTATCCAGCCGAGTGTTGAGGGAGAGTTTCGTCAGCACGACGGCGTGGTGATGATGTTGATATTCTACCGACGCAGGGCTTTGCCTAAGCACTGCTACAGTAATATCGAGGTGGACTATGGTGGAAGGGGGCACCCCACATGGCTAAAAGATCAAACAATCAATTGTTGTGTCTATGGGTGCCCCCTGGCCACGTATATAAAGGAGTGGAGGAGGGGAGGGGCCGGCCCTCTCTATGGCGCGCCCTTGGGGAGTCCTACTCCCACCGGGAGTAGGATTCCCCCTTTCCTAGTAGAACTAGGAGCCCTTCCAAGTAGTAGGAGTAAGAGAGAAGGAAAGGGAAAAGGAGAAGGAAGGAAGGGGGCGCCCCCCTCCCTAATCCAAATCGGACCAGCCCATGGGGAGGGGTGCGGCCACCCTTTGAGGCCTTTCTCTCCTTTCCCGTATGGCCCATTAAGGCCCAATACGAATTCCCGTAACTCCCCAGTACTCCCAAAAATATCCAAATCACTCGGAACCTTTTCGATGTCCGAATATAGTCGTCCAATATATCGATCTTTACGTCTCGACCATTTCGAGACTCCTCGTCATGTCCCCGATCTCATCCGGGACTCCGAACTCCTTCGGTACATCAAAACACATAAACTCATAATATAACCGTCATCGAACTTTAAGCATGCGGACCCTACGGGTTCGAGAACTATGTAGACATGACCGAGACACGTCTCCAGTAAATAACCAATAGCGGAACCTGGATGCTCATATTGGCTCCTACATATTCTACGAAGATCTTTATCAGTCAAACCGCATAACAACGTACGTTGTTCCCTTTGTCATCGGTATGTTACTTGCTCGAGATTTGATCGTCGGTATCTCAATACCTAATTCAATCTCGTTACCGGCAAGTCTCTTTACTCGTTCCGTAATACATCATCCTGCAATTAACTCATTAGTTGCAATGCTTGGAAGGATTATAGTGATGTGCACTACCGAGTGGGCCCAGAGATACCTCTCCGACAATCGGAGTGACAAATCCTAATCTTGAAATACGCCAACCCAACAAGTACCTTCGGGGACACCTGTAGAGCACCTTTATAATCACCCAGTTACGTTGTGACGTTTGGTAGCACACAAAGTGTTCCTCCAGTAAACGGGAGTTGCATAATCTCATAGTCATAGGAACATGTATAAGTCATGAAGAAAGCAATAGCAACATACTAAACGATCGAGTGCTAAGCTAACAGAATGGGTCAAGTCAATCACACCATTTTTCTAATGATGTGATCCCGTTAATCAAATGACAACTCATGTCAATAGTTAGGAAACATAACCATCTTTGATTAACGAGCTAGTCAAGTAGAGGCATACTAGTGACACTCTGTTTGTCTATGTATTCACACATGTATCATGTTTCCGGTTAATACAATTCTAGCATGAATAATAAACATTTATCATGATATAAGGAAATAAATAATAACTTTATTATTTCCTCTAGGGCATATTTCCTTTATTTTCTAGCCAACCTGAATTTCGAGGGCGAGATTCATCTTAAGGGGGGTAGGTTTGTGTCACAGCCCTAGAATTGTTTGCAATAGTTGCATAAGAGAGCATCCATGCATCATGTCTAAATTCTGAAAGTTGAATTGAGGTTAGTTGAAACCCTCAGAAATCACTTCAGAAATAATCAACACTAAAAATCTTTTCAAATGAGTCCAAGGAAATGTTCCTGTTATTCTGTAAAAATATTGGCAAGAGGTAAAATTCAAACCAATATTTTTGGAGTTTCAGAAATATTATTTTGGGCATTTGAAATTAATTCAATAACTATTTGAATTGGATCTATATTTATTATATAATAAATATATGTTCAATAATTCTAGAAATTGTTGTGTAGCTTTGGATAAGTCCATTTAGTTCACACAATTATTTTCATGAATTTTGAAAATGGTTTGGTCTTTGAACTGAATCAAAACATATTAGCAAAAATAGAAAAACAGAACAATTAATAAAAGAGAGAGAGAGAGAAGGACTCACGTGGGCTTCTCACCTGCAGCAGAGCCGGCCCAGCTCCTGATCCGGCCCAGCCCACCAGGGGCTCCCCGGTCTTCTTCCTCCTTTGACAGAAGGACAGAGGCGCGTGGCCACCGCGCGCCGGCGCACGCCCGACCACCTCCTGCTTCCACCGCGATGCCTCGGCCCTTCTAGCATCGCCACGCGACCCTCCTCGGTCCCCTGTCACTTTCCCCTCTCTCCCTGGAGCTCCTCCCCTCCTCTATCTCTCGGCCCCAAGCGAGACCGAGAACCGCCGTCGCCGCCGTCCACCGCTCGCATAGCCATCGGCCTCCCCTACGCCCCTAGACGTGCCCCTGAGATCCGTGACGACGTCCTCGTTCTCTCCATCGAGTCACGCAACGCCAGGTGCCCGGGAATGCCGCCACCACCGTCGTCTTCAACTCCGGCCTCCGAGATCGCCGGCAATGCCCCGACGTCGTCCGACCTCCCCCGAGCCCACTGAGACGCGTTCTGCAACCACAGTGAGCTCATGGACCGACTCCCCCTCCTCTCCTGCTCGCGTTTTTGCTCTAGCTCCGTTCCCTACCTCCGCCGAAGCTCGCCGCCGCCACGGCCGACGAGCTCCATGCTCCTGAGCTCGTCCGCTCGCCCGAGCATCACCAGCGTGCTCGCCGCGCTCCTGTGAACCTGCAGCACCCACGGGTTCGCCCTGTTGTGCACCGTAGCGCCGTTTCCGCCAATGTCCGAGGTCCAGCAGCCGCTGAGCTCGACGCCGGCAAGGATTACGGCCACCCCAGCTCGCCCCGTTTGCACCGTTGGATGCGCGGGATCGCCAACAGCTCGTAGATGCTCTCCGTCATCAATTTGGCGCCAGAGGAGCGAACCCGAGCCCATCCGCCGCACCTGTCGTCACCGGCGTCGAGCCGCCGGCGCGTTAGCCCCAGTTGACCATGGGTTTGACCTCCCCTAGCTCAATGACAGGTGGGGCCGCCCCGCTAACTAATGTAGATTAGGCTTAACTAAACCTAGTTTAGCTACTAACACACGGGACCCACTGGTCAGTTTGACCTGGGCTGCCCCGTTGACTCGCTTACGTCATGCTGACATAGTGCTGATGCAGTAATGCATTTTCTGGAATTACTTTATTTCTAAATAATCCAAGAAATTCCAGAAAATAGTTTAAACTTCTAAAAATCATAGAAATTCAACCGTAACTCCAAATGAAATAATTTATATATGAAAAATTATCAGAAAAATTCAAGGAATCCATCTGTACCATTTTCATGCATGTTTGAGCAAGTTAACCTCACTGTTTAGGATGAAACATGATTAGGGCAAATTTCGTAATAGGTTTGGAGTTGGAATTTGATATAGTTTTGAATTACACTTCAATTAAAATGACTTTCTGTTGCATTAGCCCAAATCACAACATATTGCCATGTCATGATCATGCATCATATTGTTGCATTGCATTGACTGTATTCTTCCTTGTTTGCCGGTAATTGCCCCCTCTCAGTAGATGTTGTTTCCAACGACATGATCGATGACACCGATGAAGAGCTATTCTATCTTCAGAAGTGCCAGGCAAGCAAAACCCCCTTGTTCATTCCGATACAATCCCACTCTCTCGCTCCTGCTCTCTTTTACTGCATTACGACAACACCGATTCAACTGTTACATGTTGCGGTAGTTGAACCTTTCCTCTGCATGACCTGTCATTGCCACAGTAAATAGATGAAACCCACTAGCATGAGTAGGAGTTGTTTGAGCCCTGTTGTGCCTACTCATTCATGCTTGTTTGTCATGCCTGCTACTGCTTAGAGTTGAGTCAGGTCTGATTCATCGGGGATGAATTGGAATTTGGTGAACATGTCCTACCGTTGAGAGCTAAGTGTGTGAACACGATTTGGTAAAGGTAGCGGTGAGAGGCCATGTAGGAGTACATGGTGGGTTGTCTCATTGCAGCCGTCCTTAGGAACTGAGTTCTGTGTTTGTGATCCATGAACAGTTACTACTACACATTGGGCTCCAGGCGCTCCAAGCTCTCTCGACTTATTAATCAACTCGATCTCTATCCAGGAGTTGCAACTAGTTTCTGGTGTTTGTAGGTAGTGCTATTAGTCTACCAAGTGGCACCCGATACAGGTGGGCTTGGGACAGACTAGGCACAGTGGCCCGGTGTACCAAGTGGCACCCGGATGGTGGGCTTGGGAACCCTGCTCACATCGTTTGGGGCCGTGAGAGACACCCCGGCCGGATCTCCTTGCGGATGGAACCCGAATAGGCGATAAACCTGGACTAGAGACTTGTTGGTTAGTCAGGTCGTGGCCGACTCCCTCGCCAGGCTTCCGCTTGAAGGTTGCCGAGATACACGATGTGTACATGGTGGTAAGTGGCGAGAGCGTGTGTGAAGAAGTACACCCCTGCAGGGTTATCATTATCTATTCGAATAGCCGGATTCCTCGGATATGGAAACTTGGACCCCTTGCATAGTTCATAGACAAGTGAAAGTGGATACTCTAAAACTCACAAGATAAGTGTGGGTGCTATGGATGGCGTTCTCGCAGGGAGGCGGGAGCGGATCCATAGTGGTGTATTGGTATGGTGAATTTGTGGACTCGTGTGCACCACTTCAAAAGAGTTACTTGCAGTCGTAGTTCAGGTTAGCCACCCAGTCAAAGCTGGCTTGCTGCAGTTAACTCCACCACCCCTTTGTTGATACCGATGCATATGTAGATAGTTCTGATGTAAGTCTTGCTGGGTACATTTGTACTCATGTTTGCTTATTTTATGTTTTGCAGAGAGACTTCAGTCTCGCTAGTAGTTCCGCTTGGACTTCGACGTTTAGCTTGTTACCTCAGCTACGATCTTGTACCCTTGGGAGGGTCTTGTAGATAGTCAGGCTTCTGAGCCTTCTTCATTTGTAGTTGTCTGTACCTAGACAAGTTAAGCTTCCGCATGTGCTTGTTGCTTGTATGCTCTGAATGTTGGGTCATGAGACCCATGTTTGTAATATCTCGCTCCTCGGAGCCTAATGAATAAATACTTGAGTCGTAGAGTTATGTTGTGATGCCATGTTGTATTTACACATGTCGAGCATATTGTGTGTATGATTGAAATGCTTGGTATGTGTGGGACCCGACAACCTAGTTGTTTATCCTTGGTAGCATCTCTTATGGGGAAATGTAGTCTTGTGCTTCCATAAGCCATAGTAGTCCGCTACAGCCCGGTTCACCGGAGTCCTGCTAGCCCAGCACTACTGCTCAGGACACTTGACTGGCCAGCATGTGTTTTCACTTCGTTCCTGTGTCTGTCCCTTCAGGGAAATGTCAC
Source organism: Triticum aestivum (assembly GCF_018294505.1). Classification (NCBI taxonomy): domain Eukaryota; kingdom Viridiplantae; phylum Streptophyta; class Magnoliopsida; order Poales; family Poaceae; genus Triticum; species Triticum aestivum. Next base: position 303,997,190 of record NC_057809.1, read on the forward strand.
GCGGTGACATCCGGAGTCCTTCCTAGCCTGCTACAGCTCGGGTTACCGGAGTCCTATTAGCCCAGTGCTATAGCCCGGATTCACACGCTGCTGACCGACATGCTCGATGTTGATTCATGTATGCCTGTTCCCGTAAGTTAGTGCCACTTTGGGTTCATGACTAGTCATGTCGGCCTGGGTTCTCTGTCATATGGATGCTAGCGACACTATCATATACGTGAGCCAAAAGGCGCAGATGGTCCTGGGCCATGGTAAGGCGACCCCCGTGGGAATACCGTGCGTGAGGCCGCAAAGTGATATGAGGTGTTACATGCTAGATCGGTGTGATTTAGAATCAGGGTCCTGACAGTTTGTAACATCCCAAAATTTCAATTTGGATGTTATACATAGGTCATCATATGCATGTCATATTTTATTTTCATTTTGTTTGTGATCCTAGAAATACTAAGCAACTCAAGGACCCACGGAGAGAGTTGGGGATTCCATTTATTTTCATATTTGAATTTTCTCGAATTTGAAAAGAGGATCATTTTGATTTTAATAATTTTCTCTCCGAAATATTTCCAATATTAAAATACATGAGATGAGATAAAATGACTTATCCAAAATAAGAGGGGAATATTGGAGGAAAAATGTTAAAATAAAATTAATATGCGATTTTATTTGAATTAGAAAAATATACATTTTCCAAAAATGCATTTTTAGGCCAGAAAAATGCTCACTTTGTTCTAAATATTATATTTAGATGGTGAAAATTGTTTTTGGCATTTTTAGAATTTTTTTACATTTTATTAAGATTTTTCTTTTCGGTGGATTTTTTTAAGTTTCCCGCCCGACTGGGCCGAAGGCCCAGCCGCGCCGCCTCCCTGCCGACTAGGGATGGAGTCCCGAGGTTCGCCGTGCCGCCGCCGTGTCTGAGGCGGACATGCACCCCGCCCCCTCACGCAAGCCACCACCCCGGCCTTTAAAAGCCGAGGCCCCCGGCCCCCTCTCACCACCACCGCTGCCCGCCGCCCCACAGCAGTAGCAGCCGCCGCCGCTTGCCACCGTCGCCAGAGCCACGCGTCACCGCCGCCACGCTGTCGCCCACCCCGCCGAACCCTCAGCCCCGCCAGAGCCCCGCTCCGCCGAAATTCCACCTCGCCGCCGCCGGTCTTTTTCAAGGAACCGGTTAAAACCGCCACTGCCCATTTTTTTCGGTTTTTCATTTGGTTCGGTTAGATCGTTTTTTCGGTTCCTCTATTTAGCGAACATTCGCCCGAACACTTTTGTTTGCGAACACATTCGTTCGTCTCAGATAATGAGCGTTCGTTCTTTAGGTTTTGCTTTTTATTTTATTTCCAGCCAGGGACCTATCCGCGATTATTTTTATCGCTGATTAGCCCCTGATCTTCAAACCCTCGCAACCTTTTAGCCATTCGTCCAAATCCAGTGAAACCAATGCCAAAATCTTCGTCTCGAACCCCTCTTTCCAGCTAATCAACTTGAACAGACAATTTCAAATTTAGTTTCAAGAAGATTTGAATTCGAACTTCTTTTGATCGTAGTTTGAGTTTCGTAGCTCCGATTTGATTGATTCTTTTTGCAAATCGAAGCACTTTAGTTGAACTTTCAGTTTGGACTTTATCCTCTGAGTTTTACCCTTGAATATATGCTTGAGTGCTTATGTATGCTATTGTTTGTTTGCGATAGATATTCCGGAGTGTGAAGCGTGCTACCATGAGTCTCTAGGGTTTGCAGATCGTCAGCAAGGCAAGTAACGCTTTGATCATACCCCTTATAACCCAGTTTTTACGCATTAGTTTCAACCCTTAAACATTGCATGAGTAGGATCTTCTTAACATGTGGGTTTTGGGAAGTAGATGATGAGGTAGAACCTATTGCCCTTTTTATATCAAACGCTGGGAGTTACTTCTACGTTATGCTTATATTGCTATGCTATGCTCGTAGACGTGGTTTGGTTTGAGTGATCCATGACAGATGTGAGAGTTATAGTTAACGGTTAAACTTAAGGTGGCTACTTTAATACACATCTTGGTCGATTGGTTGAGGCACCCTGGAGCACCTAGTGGTTTTCTGGCCACTTCGAGCAATCCAGAGCTGTCCTGGGATATCCCGGAGCACCTGTGTGATCATACAATGGTTCGCCACCCAGGCTCAAAGGGATCATAAGATTATTCATGCTAGGAACTTCCGTGTGCAGCCATGAGCCATTATGGGCTCTGGCATAGTTGAGTAAGTTGTGGGAATCCTTTCCATGATGGGCTAGCAGATGTAGGGGATTGTAGGTGTACCGGCCTATCTATCGGTTAAGGGGACCTCTTCGGAAAGACTGTGTCTCGGTCATCCGTTTCTCAAACATCATGTAGTGTGAGAAATTCAATAGAGGAGATCGAGTCTTGTGGGGAAAAGTGCGGAAACCTCTGCAGAGTGTACAAACTAATCATGGTTAGCCGTGTCCCCGGTTAAGGACATTTTGAGTATCTGGTTCTTGAATTATTGATTTGATCTCATCACTCTTAATTAATGTTGTTGGGCTGTTAATTACTTCTTAATTGGGATTGAGTTGGAGGAACCTTCTCAATGTTTTACCAACCAACTTGATAGTTAAACAAAATTTATTCCTTTGTAGTAGGGAAAAATTGGCTTTTCGCAAAAACATCAACCTTAGAGCCTCCACCAGCCATATATGCATGTAGTTATAGCAGTTATTCTTGTTCATTGCTCTACAGTGTTATTTTGCTAGCATATTCCATGTGCTAGCCCATTTTGGGCTCCAACATATTATGTTGCAGACTTTTTAGACGAAGAGTAAGGTGCGCTAGGTCGTTGTTTTGCACTCAGCTATGCCGTTGGAGTTGATGGACTCACTTTACCTTCAAAGCCTTCCGCTGTTATCTTCATTAGATGACCTTTAGCCATATTATTGTAATAAACACTCTCTTTGAGATATTCGATGTAATAAGTGTGTGATTGCACTCTATTATAAATCCTTCAAGTATTGTGTGTGTCAGCACTACCGATCCAGGGATGACACTTATGCACAGAGATTCAACCGTTTGAGGTTGGATCGCTATAGGTGCTTAGCTAAGCAGGGAATTCTCACTGCTCAGTTAAGTCAGATCACAAGAAAGGTTAAACAAAACAATGGAAAGGAAACATGATTCTTAGATCAAATAGAACAATGGAAAGGAAAATGTGTTTAAACACATATTTAAGGGGTATATCCTTCCCAAGGACAAGCAGAGCATGATATCCATGAAAACCCTTTAGGAAAGGAGAGAGAAATAACATGACATTACCCATACAATGGTGTTTGGGGTAATTAATAAAGAGATTTTAGCATTGTGCTTCAAATGTTCTTATTGAAAATCGGAGTACCGCATACATGCTTCGAGATAGTGTTGACATGGTCTTTAAGCAAAGGTCAGACTTTGGATACACAAAGGATCCATCAGGAACAACCCATAGAATAAGTGTTACAATTTCCTCATGAAAGAATGGATAACCTTGCTAAAAAGGAAAACTATAACAATGGGTTAGTTTCTTGCTCTTTAGGAAAGAGGAGAGAAATAACATGACATTACCCATACAACAGTGTTTGGGGTAATTAATAAAGAAATTTTAGCATTGTGCTTCAAATGTTCTTATTGAAAATCGGAGTACCACATACATGCTTCGAGATAGCGTTGACCTGGTCTTTAAGCAAAGGTCAGACTTTGGATACACAAAGGATCCATCAGGAACAACCCATAGAGTAAGTGTTACAATTTTTCTCATGAAAGAATGGATAACCTTGCTAAAAAGGAAAACTAATATAATAAGTAGTTTATTGCTCTCTTTTTTTCTATTTCTGTCTTTTATTTCTACTCCGCTTGTACTTAGTTGGCTCACCAAACGAATTTCGTCATGTATGAAACTTGACAAAGAAATACAGTATGTTAGCATAGGGCCGCACACAAAGTTTCTTGTGATTTGGGAAAAGTAAGAATATATGTTGGAATTTAAACAACCAAGTTAAATGTTGTTGGTCCACCAAAATATTGCCATGGCCAAAATCAAAATCCAATTTGAGTTGATTTCTTCATGACAATTACTTGGCGAATACTTGCAACCCATCGAACATTTTAGTTTTAATTTTTGAAAACATTTGTTATTTGCCTATATTTCAAATTTGAATTTGAATCATTTTTTGAACCATCACGAGATTAATAACAGTCATCACAGTGATGTGGCATCATTAGCAAAGGTTCACTGTATCTTAATTATTCGGGCGTCACAATTCTCCTCCACTACAAGAAATCTCGTCTCGAGATTTAAGAGATGGAGTAAGGGAGATATGTCTGGTTACAAAATTCTAACGAATCTTCTCAATCTTGGTTGCTGTTCTCGAAGAGGTCAATCCATTACACTGATGTCTTCATTCCTCTGTTTCAGGCCATCATGATGAAGTCGTCATCTTTTCTTCAGAAGTTCCCTCGTACTTACAAAAATGTTAAGGGGTATCTTCGGAAGAACTGAGCGCTACAATGTTGCTTATCAGGTAGATAACATCAGGGAAGGTGCCGGAAAGTTACTCTCGAATTGAAACTTAAGAAATTGCCGAGAGCAAGGTAAGAAGGTACCATGAGAAGTTTCAAGCGGGTAGGCAATCGTTCGATGCCTGAACAAAGTGTGAAAGGGGGTCCAGAGCAACGAGAATAAGTATTGCGTCTAATACCAGAATTGATGATCTCATCGGAATGTGGCTCATGAATTATATACGAGGCTAAGTGTGAAGAACAACCTTAAGAACAGGGGGTTTATAGGAGAGTCAGGTTTCGATCATGTGAAACTGTGGGTTATGGGCCCACCATGTGGGTTGAAAGTAGGAAGGCAGTGATGTCTTGCACGATCATGCAAGTAAGGTATGTCAGAGGATAGCCTATGAATTATGTCGGCAATGTCGGTACCAAGGGCGAGGGATGAAGAGAACCATCTTCCTGCTCGTTGAACGAGGCGGACCAATAGGTAAAGTTCTCGTCCATTGGTGGTTACCGGAATGTTATCAACAATATTAACAGGGTCTTACTAACAGGGTGGTACAACGAGGTGCTTACCTAAGCAGGGAATTCTCACTGCTCAGTTAAGTCAGATTACAAGAAAGGTTAAACAAAACAATGGAAAGGAAACACGATTATTAGATCAAATAGAACAATGGAAAGGAAAATGTGTTTAAACACGTATTCGAGTGGTATATCCTTCCCAAGGACAAGGAGAGCATGCTATCCATGATTGGATATAACGTAGAAAACCCTTTAGGAAAGGGGAGAGAAATAACATGACATTACCCATACAACGGTGTTTGGGGTAATAAATAAAGAAATTTTAGCATTGTGCTTCAAATGTTCTTATTGAAAATTGGAGTACCACATACATGCTTCGAGATAGCGTTGGCATGGTCTTTAAGCAAAGGTCAGACTTTGAATACACAAAGGATCCATCAGGAACAACCCATAGAATATGTGTTACAATTTCCTCATGAAAGAATGGATAACCTTGCTAAAAAGGAAAACTATAACAACGGGTCCTCCGACCCAGTGCGCTAAGCATGACATCACCTTACTGGGCTATACAAAGTCCAATGTTACGGCTTTTGTGATAGAGGCAAAGGCACTCTATCTTTCGATGAGATGGTGGTTATCCTTTTGGAGTAAGTCGACTTTACGATCCGACTACGAATGTGCAAGGACATCGCGCCTTAGCAACCACTAAACCAACTCCGAGAGGTTATTGACCACGCCGGAGCACAATCAGCCTGACCACGAAGGTCTGTTTCCTGCAGGCAAACGAAGAACAAGCAAGAACCTAAGATTGCAATCTGGATATTGCGAATATAAGAGGAAAGCTTTATTGATCAAGGTGGGGTTCTGTGACGCCTTTGTCTGGTCATTGAACAGAAATGAAGTACGCGAAGTTGCTGCTAAGGTGAACTTTTAATCTAAACAAAACCCGAAGTCTAAACAACGCCCTAAGGGCTGTATATATGGAGGAATAGGGGGAATTTCGTGGCCCTTGTAGGAGGGGTCCGAAACCAACCCTAACTCTTGTTTCTCGACACATAGGGACTCTAAAAACAGCCAATACTTAAGTATTTCAAAAATACATGGGCTTGGCCCAATAATAAGGTGACACAACACCTAAAATAGCCTCTGGATGAAATTTATGAAGTGGCATCTTGTATATTTTGTCCAAGGCTTCATGCACTCCTTATGGTAGCTTCAAAATCCTGAAATCATCACTTGTAACTCCGTTCTTGATCCCCTTGTGCATGCCATCATCTCCATGCTTGGTCTTGCTCCAGTGTTCATCCCTCTTATCCATGCCAGGCCCTTAATTTGTAAGCATAACAAATGTATCCAATTTAGGCAGCATCACATTCTCATGAACATTAGAATCATTACCAAGAAACGAAAGTACCTGATAATTTAATTGGCGTGCGCAAGCTCTAGTAATTGGTCCAGTATGTATAGCATCAGGGGCCGTGGGTGTAACAATGGTATTGATGTCCTCATCATCATCCCCTTCTTGAAACGAAGTCGTCCTCGATGGAAGCTCATCTTCCTCACCCAAATAAGGCTTCAAATCTGCAATATTAAAAGTGGGACTAACCCCAAAATCTGTAGGTAGCTCAAGTTTATATGCATTATCGTTTATTTTCTCTAACACCTTAAAAGGACCATCAGCAGCACGTGGTATTAGATTTGATTTGTGCAAATTACGAAATCTATCCTTATGCAAATGTAACGAAACAAGATCTCCAGGTGCAAACACAACATGTTTTCTACCCTTATCTCCAGCAAGTTTATATTTAGCATTCATACGCTCAATGTTTTCCTTAGTTAACTCATGCATTTTTAAAATCAATTCAGCATGTTGTTTAGCATCAAAATTAACCTTCTTCGAAGATGGAAGAGGCAACAAATCAATAGGTGCACGAGGTAGGAAACCATACACAATTTCAAAAGGGCACATCTTAGTACTAGAATGCAATGAACGATTATAAGCAAATTCAATATGAGGCAAGCATTCTTTCCACATTTTCTTATTATTCTTCAAAACAGCCATAAGCATAGTAGACAATGTTCTATTGACTACTTCAGTTTGTCCATCAGTTTGGGGATGACAAGTAGTACTAAAAAGCCGTTTAGTCCCCAACTTAGCCCATAAACATCTCCAAAAGTGGCTAAGAAATTTAGTATCACAATATGAAACAATAGTATTTGGCACACCATGCAAGCGAATAATTTCACGAAAGAACAAATCAGCAACATTAACAACATCATCGCTTTTATGACATGGTGTAAAGTGTGCCATTTTCGAGAACCTATCCACGACAACAAATATTAACATAAGGATAGATTTGCACCTTCTTTGTTCAAGGTAAACCTAAAACAAAGTCCATAGATATATCCTCCCAAGGAACACTAGGTACAGGCAAAGGCATATATAAACCATGAGGATTGAGTCGTGACTTAGCTATTTGACATGTAGTGCAGCGAGCAACAAAACGCTCAACATCCCGTCTCATCCTCACGCTAAAGTGTCCCATTAATCCTCCTCCATGTGCTTCCTGCAACAACAAAATACGAACGGAGCTAGTTGGAATGCATAGCTTGTTAGTACGAAACACAAATCCATCATTAATGACGAACTTGTTCCATGTTCTTCCTTCTTTACAATTCTGCATTACATCTTTAAAATCAGCATCATGCACATATTGATCTTTGATGGTATCCAAACCAAATATTTTGAAGTCAAGTTGTGAAAGCATAGTACAACGACGAGACAAAGCATCAGCAATAACATTTTCTTTACCCTTCTTGTGTTTAATGACATAAGGGAAAGTCTCAATGAATTCAACCCATTTAGTCTATGATTCAGTTTAGCTTGACTTTTAATATGTTTCAAAGATTCATGATCAGAATATATAACAAATTCTTTGGGCCATAAATAATGTTGCCATGTTTCTAAAGTCCGAACAAGAGCATATAATTCTGTATCATAAGTAGAATAATTCATACTAGGCCCACTCAATTTTTCAGAAAAGTATGCAGCAGGTTTGCCATCTTGTAATAACACACCTCCTAATCCAATTCCACTAGCATCACATTCAAGCTCAAAAGTCTTATTAAAATCAGGAAGTTGGAGTAAAGGAGAATGTATCAACTTATCTTTCAGTACCGTGAAGGCTTCTTCCTATGCGGTACCCCAAACAAAAGGCACATCATTCTTTGTAAGCTCATTGAGAGGTGCAGCAATGGTGCTGAAATCTCTCACAAAACTCCCATAGAATCGAGCGAGGCCAAGAAAACTCCTCACTTGTGTGAGCGTTTTGGGTTGTGGCCAACTCTCAATAGCTTCAATCTTGGCTTTGTGAACTTCAATTCACTGTGTAGTAACAACATAGCCAAGAAAAGATACTCGATCAGTGCAGAAGGTGCACTTGCCAAGGTTACCGAACAAACGTGCATCACGTAGAGCAATAAAAACAACACGTAAATGTTCCAAATGTTCCTCCAATGATCTGCTATAAATCAGTATATCATCAAAATAGACTAACACAAATCGTCCAATAAAAGCACGTAAAACTTCGTTCATTAGTCTCATGAAAGTACTAGGTGCATTAGTTAACCCAAAAGGCATGACTAACCACTCATATAAACCAAACTTAGTTTTAAATGCTGTTTTCCATTCATCTCCAAATTTCATACGAATTTGATGATATCCACTATGCAAATCAACTTTGGAGAAAATTGTAGAGCCACTCAATTCATCAAGCATATCATCTAACCTAGGAATAGGATGATGATAACGAATAGTAATATTGTTAATGCCTATACAATCAACACACATACGCAACTTACCATCCTTTTAGGCACTAGTATAATGGGAACAACACAAGGACTAAGAGATTCACGTATGTAACCTTTGTCGAGCATCTCCTGTACTTGACGCATAATCTCCTTCGTCTCCTCTGGATTGGTACGGTATGGTGCACGGTTGGGTAGAAATGCACCAGGAATTAAGTCAATTTGATGCTCAATCCCTCGAATAGGTGGTAATCCCGGTGGCACGTCTTGTGGGAAGACGTCAATGAACTCCTGCAAAATGTTAGTGATAGTAGGGGGCAAGGAGGAAGGCACGTCCTCGAATGACAATAATGCCTATTTGCACACAAAAGCATAGCAAACTGATTTGCTGAAATCTAACTCATCAATATCAGATTTTGTGGCAAGTAAACATGCACTTTTCAATTTAATTTCAGAAGCAACACTAGATGGTTTATTATTAGGTTTCATTTGTTGCTCGAATTATTTTGCCACAATCTAATTTTCACTCTTATTTTTCTTCTGTTTTGTTTTATTAGCTCTATTAATATCATCTTTCAAAATGGAATCAGGAGCCATAGGAAGCAAAGTATTATGGCTATCCTTATGAACAAGAGTATACTGATTATTTCTACCATGGTGTACAATTTTTTTATCAAATTGCCATGGTCTACCAAGTAATAAGGAACATGCTTGCATGGGTACCACATCACAATCAACATAATTAGCATATGTAGAGATACTAAAATGCACACGAACAATACGTGTTACCTTAACCTTGCCGCTGTTGTTGAACCATTGGATGTAGTAAGGATGTGGATGTGCTCTTGTGGTGAGAGATAGCTTCTCCTCCATCTCCATGCTAGCCAAGTAGTTGCAGATCCAACCATCTATGATGATGCGAACAAAACGTTCCTTCACAACTCCCTTTGTATGGAACAAATTATGCCTCTGATTTTGCTCAGCTTGTGTGACCTGCACAGTCAAAACACGTTGAGCAACTAAACATTCATACCTGTCAGCATCTTCAGGAGCCATGTATTGCGTCTCATGATCAGAATCATCTCCACCGTGTTCTTCACATGTAATAAGAGCCAAAGTCTCCTCATCATAGTCACTAGCGGACTCATACCCACCATCGTCAGTAGCAATCATCACACGCTAGGATTTGCATTCTCTCGCCAAATGTCCTCTTCCCTTACAACGACGACAAATAATATCACATGTGTGCCCTATTGATGCCATGGAAGAAGAACTCTGTGCAGGCCCGATAGGTGTGCTCTTGGTAGATAATGGTGGTTGTGCCTGCTTCCTTGTATCGTGGCTGGAGGTAACAACTGATGGAGGTGTTGGTGCAGTAGAATGTGTGGAAGTAGAGGATGCACGCGGTGTCCATAATGAAGGTCAACCTGCAGAAAAGTTAGTCTGCGCCAAGGCCTGTCGATCCTGCACTTCACATTCAGCTTTACAAGCAAGATGGAATAAATAAGTGATATTATTATACTCCTTATAGTCTAGAATGGTCTGAATCTCTCTATTTAATCCACCCATAAAACATGCAAGCATTGCTTCATTCTCCTCAACAATACCACATCTAATCATGCCAATTTGTAATTCCTGATAATATTCTTCTACAGAATTGCTGCAAATTTTGAAGTAATTCATGTTGATAATATGGTGGAACCCAACGAGTACGCATCGCAGTTTTCAAAGCAGCCCAAGTAGCTGGAATAGGATATAATCTACAACGTTCAGACCACCAAACACATGCAAAACTAGTAAAAGCACAAACATCAGCAGGAACACATCTCTCCTCGGGATATTATAAACATATAAAACATTGTTCAGTTTCTAACTCCCAAGAAAGATATATATTAGGAACATATCTACCCTCAAGTGGTGGAATATTCAATTTTAGTTTAGGAAAAAGGTCTTGATCTCGTACCTCAGGTGGTGGTGCAGCCCTACCATTGCGATGATATACCTGAGGACGACCTGGTGGTGGTGGTGCTGGTGGTTGCATGTAGTTCTGATTTTGATCAACCTCGTCCTCATAATGGTCCTCCACCTCTGCAGTAGCAGCAGGAGCTACAGAAGCATCAACAGCGGCACCAGAATTTTATCTAGGGTCAATGGGAACGCGTAGTGCACGTCCCACGTGATTTGGAAGGCAACGTTGTTGTTGTTGTTGTTATTGTAGAGGTGTGATAGGTGCAACTGGCGGTGGTGGTGGAAAACGTGAAAGCAATTCAGTAAACTTGTTATCGAGCTTTGTTTCGAACGTCTTCTCCATGCCATCTATCTTCTCCATGGCCTCTTCAAATCTGTTTAGCACATCTTGCACCTGTCCACTCATCATTTGCTGAAACTTATCATGAAGCTCCTTGTTCGTCAAGTTCTCCCAGTCAATGTCGTCGGCTTGTGATCCTGCCATGGTTAGCAGCAATAGAAACACACAAGAATATGATCCTATAGACTACTAACAAGTGGTGGTGGTGGGTGTCACAAATCCATCAAGCAAATCTCAAATTCTTACCAGTTCTTACCCAGCAGCAGGCGGTGATCGGCAACCGATCTAGTCAAAACTCTCAAAGCTTGGATAGAGCGATTACCAGGGAGAGTCAAATGCACGACATAGATTTATGTGGAGCCAGGAAGGCTTATAATATGGTAGCAAAAAGATTAGCAATAATCAATTCAGAGATGCAAAGTTGAATAAACGCTCAACGACGATACTGTGCTGGTCCTAGGCTAGACCGTGCTAGAGACGCGAGCCTAGACCACTAACAAAATCACGGGGTTGCATGTAAACAAGGGAAAAGCACACTCTGGAAATTTTTCGCCGCTCCTATTTTTTTGCGCTCCTCTTCCCAAATCACTATAATGGCAAATGTCTCAAAACTCGTCCCAGGTCAAACTGACACGATGGGCACACATTTTTTTGGCCTTTTTCCCAGAAATTAGGGCAGCGGCGACGAAAAAGTGCGACAACAAATCAAAATGATGGCACGTGGCTCAAAAGACTCAGAAAAGCCTAAAAATAGGATAGGAAAAAAATTGCCTGTGAAAATTTTGGCATAAAAACTGTCCGGGGGTCTCCAAAATCTTTTTTTCAAAACCTACTCAGGCAAGGAAACACGAATCAGAAATTAGATGGATCTCGAAAACAAACCTAATATGAAAGGAACTCGGATTGGTGGTGGATATATGGTAGTAGGATATGGCAACGGTTGTGGTATATGGATATGGATTAGCGGTAGTATATGGATACAGATTGGTGGTGGTATATGGATACGGATTGGTGATGGTATATGGAGACGGCTCAGTGGCGGCTAAGCGATGGTTGTAGATGGCAGGGGCGATGATGATGGTGCAGTGGCTACGTGCCAACTTATGACCAGAACTTGAGACTCTAAAAGACTAGACTCTAAGACTAGCAACTAGACACAACGATGTAACCGCAAATTCAACAAAAGCAAAATACTGGCAAGACTATGCAAAGGCTCAGACTGGTTCGGATATGATGAACTAACCCTAAATTTTTTTGGCTTTTTTCGTGGACTGTAGGTATGAAGAACAGACTCGATCTAAACTACAAAAAACTATAAAATCTCACCGAGCAACCTGGAAATATGATACCACTTCATAGAGGCAAGGGTGTCCCGTATTACGATGAGATGGTGGCTATCGTTTTGGGGGAAGTCAACTTTGACGATCCGACTACGAACGTGCGAGGACGTCGCGGATTAGAAATCGCTAAACCAACTCCAAGAGGTTATTGACCACACCGGAGCATGATCAACCTGACCACGAAGGTCTGTTTCCTGCAGGCAAACAAAGAACAAGCAAGAAACTAAGATTACAATCTGGATATTGCGAATATAAGAGGAAAGCTTTATTGATCAAGGTGGGGTTCTATGACGGCTTTGTCTGGACATTGAACACAAACGAAGTACGTGAAGTTGCTGCTATGGCGAACTTTTAATCTAAACAAAACCCAAAGTCTAAACGACGCCCTAAGGGCTGTATATATGGAGGAAGAGGGGGGAATTTCGTGGCCCTTGTAGGAGGGGTCCGAAACCAACCCTAACTCTTGTTTCCCCACACATACAGACTCTAAAAATAGCCTATACTTACGTATTTCGAAGATACATGGGCCTGGCCCAATAATAAGGTGACGCAGCACCTAAAATAGCCTTTGGACGAAATTTATGAAGTGGCATCTTGTATTTTCGCCCAGGGCTTCATGCACTCCTTATGGTGGCTTCAAAGTCCTGAAATCATCACTTGTAACTCCATTCTTGATCCCCTTGTGCATGCCATCATCTCCATGCTTGGTCTTGCTCCAGTGTTCATCCCTCTTATCCATGCCAGGCCCTTCATTTGTATGCATAATAAATGTATCCAATTTAGGCAGCATCATATTCTCATGAACATTAGAATCATTACCAAGAAACGAAAGTACCTGATAATTTAATTGGCGTGCGCGAGCTCTAGTAATTGGTCCAGTATGTATAGCAGCAGGGGTTGTGGGTGTAACAATGGTATTGATGTCCTCATCATTTTGGAAAATGTTCCAACCATCTTATCTGAGTGAGATTCAGATCTGATTGGTGTCAGGATACCTCGGACTCTAGATGCCTGAGAAGGAAGGGGTGCAACACAATTTGACGAGATGGTGCTGCCAGATTGTCGGGAAATGAACTATGGAAGCAAGTCCCGAATTAGGAGTTCATCATTAAACCAAGGAGATGACGAGGAGGTGGCTGATGGACTTGGCGACAACTCATTGAGATTCCCAAAAAGCTAGATTTCCACAATTATGTGAACAAGGAGATAACATTTGTCAGGTCAAATGATATAATGATGTATGCTATAGGAAAACATACACAATTAAACATTGGTTGAAAGGTGCACCCGAACATGGGTTAGGTAGCATGATCAATGTTAGAATGGTGATTCCATATCCGATAGTCTAAGAATGAATTGTCGACCATTAACTTCAAAGCAATAGGGTTGCTAGAAGTACATAATCCAAGCAGCACTATTCACTTGTTGGTATGCTGGTTTGAATCAACACGGGGACCAAGAAAGAATGTTGGTGGTGAGAAATATCACTACACCAAGAATAATTAAGAGGTGGAGCAATCCTCACAACATCCTTGACATAAAAGACAGTAATACTTGAAGGTAGAACATACCACAAGTTGGATAGCAAGTTGCATCCATAACATGAGCAAGTTTGTGACAAAAGAAGGTAAGGATGTCATCAATGGTAACCTAGATTACCAAGGGACGAGGTTGGTAGTTATCATCATGAATTCGATTGATATCCTGGAAAGAGTCCAATTGTTAAAGAAGATCACTACAATTTTGTCGAGAGGCTGCACGAAGAAGTAACCGAACAACAACTACATCAAGCAAAAAGGACTGATGCAGCGGAAAATTAATGGAACCACAGATACGACACAAACTCGGAATCAAGTTTTTTGCTTGAGGTAAAACGATAAGAAGAGGAAATCGACGTAATCTTAGCTCATCATCGAAAGTTGTGCTCCCGGAGTAAGGACCAGGTAGCACAGTTAAAATCAGCATGATAATGATATAGCCGATCAGGCTAGGAATGATTTGAAGGATTATTAAACTCATAAGCAACGAAAATTACTTAGGGTTATTGAACCAGAATGCGGAATCGGTTCACATATCGGTGTTCTCGGTTGACGACAACCCAGAACCCAAGAAAATTGGAATCGGTGAGAAATAACAGTTGATGAAGAACCCATAAGAAGTTATGCCGTTCCATGATGTTCTCGAGATACCAGAGTGTAATACTCGACGGTAGATCAAAGTAAAGGTTGGACAGGTGCAATGATCTGCCGAAGACAAGTACATCAACTTGTCCGAGAAATGGTATTTAAAGGAGAACATGGTCGGAACCACGATTGCAAAAGGCCAGATCCCAAATATAAGATGAATTTATACCAAGGGAATAATTAATTTAACATAAGCTTTAATGATAAGATCTACATCGTGTCCATGGGCATGAACACAAGGTTCAAGGTTGACTCCCACTTCTTCAATGCATAACCTTTCATTCACTTCTCTACTAAAAAATGATTTGATTGTGAAAACCAACATGGTTAATTACCATAGGAGTTTGACCCGTGAAATTTCGGGTTCACACAGATTAAGGAAGGCATAGGTTCAACCCATCGGGGCATCTTCGAAACATATACCACAAAGTTCGGAAGTAAATAACTCAAGCTTGAAAGTAGATCATCGTTGGTCATTTCAGAGAATAGGATTTACCAATGGCATTATGTATCAGGGAAAGAACTTCTTGAGGTTTTTGTATACAAATGACATTGTTAGATGAAAATTCAACAAAGGATCTGACGGTCCATAACGGAGCTGATGTGAGCATCGACACACAACCCTGGGAAGAAACAGTGCAAAGCCACTGAATTATAGAAACAACTGACTAAATCAAAGCTCGGATGCAAAGGAATTATGATTTAAAAAATAAGGGATCAGAAGCAAATGCTGTGATTAAGGATGGAAAATTGAGTAGGCTTAGGGGTACAATCGATGGCAACTTGACTGGTCGAGATCCAACTCATGTTTCAAGTGGCGTCTGATTTAGAAGGATGAATTCTAGCATTCAACTAAGGAATGCGAGCATCCTCAACATATTGAATCAACGGACTTAAAAATGATAAAGACAAAGGCTGCCAATAACCTTATGAGACTTATGGGATTAACCATAATGCAAGCAAGCAAGAATTTCAAGAGCAATAGGCTACTCAGGATTTTCGGATGATCGAATGGTATTTCGAAGACTTTTGTGAAATGCATGAATCAACTGGGGATGAGAGGATACTCGGTAGGTGTGAGAAATTATCCATAGGGGCATTCATGCAGCAAAGAACCGTAAGGCAGTAGGCACAAAGTATTCTTGGAACAATAGAGAGAATTTCGGGGTATCTTGTAATAACAAGATCAATTGGGAATAAAAGTAAGGACGACAGGTGTATGTATTTATCCATAGGGATATTTTGGTGGTAGGGAATTGCAAAGGCGACATGCAAAAAGTCTCAAGAGAACATCAGAGAGTATCTTCAGAATCTTTTGGTGCACCAAGCAATCATCTGGAGTGAGGGTCTCTCAGGGAGGAAGTAATTACGAGGACCTAGTGTTAGAGTTAGCAAAATCATTTAACCCGAATAGAAGAGATATCGGAGTCCCAGAGTATAGATGAGGAATAAAAGATTCTAATACCACCCAATGGCGACGTGGGCCCGTAAGCCACACAACCATGTTAGTAAAAGTTTTGCAATGACTAGACTCGACTTCAGCATAGGAGTTTGGAAGGGGGATTCCTACAGGTAGTCGGCTCTGATACCAACTTGTGACGCCCCCGATTTGACCATACACTAATCATACACACAAATGTGTACGATCAAGATCAGGGACTCACGGGAAGATATCACAACACAACTCTAGACACAGATTAAAATAATACAAGCTTTATATTACAAGCCAGGGGCCTCGACGGCTCGAATACATCAGCTCGAATACAGACGAGTCAGCGGAAGCAACAATATCTGAGTACACACATAAGTTAAACAAGTATGCTTTAAGAGGGATAGCATAAAAGTAGCAATGATCAAAAAGGCGAGGCATCCTGCCTGGGACCTCCTAACTACTCCTCGAAGCCGAACTCCATGTAGAATCATCCTCAGGATCCTCTGGCTCCTGGACTCCATCATATGATCGCAATAACCGGGAAAGGGGGGAAAAGAAGTAGCAAAGCAACCGTGAGTACTCATCCAAAGTACTCGCAAGCAATGATCTACACTACATATGCATTAATATCAATGAAATGTGTTGTATGTGTGGACTAAACTGCAGAATGCCAGAATAAGAGGGGATAGCCAGTCCTATCTAAGACTATGCTTCTAGCAGCCTCCGTCTTGAATCATATAGAAGAGAGTAGATGGTAAATTCACCAAGTATCATTGTATAGCATAATCCTACCTAGAGATCCTCTCCTCGTCGCCCTGTGAGAGTGCGATCACCGGTTATATCTGGCACTTGAAAGGGTGTGTTTTATTAAGTATTTGGTTCTAGTTTTCATAAGGTCAAGGTACAACTCCGGGTCGTCCTTTTACCGACGGACATGACTATTCGAATAGATAAACTCCCCTGCAGGGGTGCACCACATAACCCAACACGCTCTATCCCTCTGGCCGGGCACACTTTTCTGGGTCATGTCCGGCCTCGGAAGATCAACACGTCGCAGCCCTACCTAGGCACAACAGAGAGGTCAGCACGCCGGTCTAAATCCTATGGCGCAGGGGTCTGGCCCCATCGCCCATTGCACACCTGCACGTTGCCTAGGAGGCCGGTGAGCAGACCTAGCAACCTCCATTACAAAGGAAGTTGCGTTACGCGGTCCAACCCCGGCGCGCGCCGCTCAGCCGCTGACGTTAAGAAGGCTTCGGCTAATATAATGATGTAGCACCGGCCGCCGTCGCAGCCATTGAACTGGAGGTCATAGCCGCGGCGGTTGTTGAACCAAGCACCGGCTGTGTGCCAACCATGAAGATTGCAACCCTGTTCGGCGGCACGTAGGGGTCTGAAATACTCTCACCATCAGAATAGCCCCCAAGCCGTCCGTCTAGCAGTTGATACAATGAATCAGTCTCGCCCGTGGGCGACTCACCATCAGAATAGATGACCGTCTCACCGACAGACACAGATCCTTCCTCAAATTCTGCCCCATGGATAAATCCAACAAAGGCGCGCTTCATGGCGGGTTGAACCCGGGCAGGTCATGCACGCTGAGCCGTCTCGATGATGTCGGTGCAGGTGTCCGGCTCCGAGCCAGGTTCGCCAACCTTGCCGATGAAGACGTGGATTCCGCCGAAGGGGACCTGGTACCCATACTCAATTGACCCGGCCTCAGGGCCCCAGCCTGCATCGTCGATGTAGAGCTTGCCACGACAGCTCTTGGTCATATGGGCCACAGCGTATCCCTTGATCCCTTCGAAGCTGCCCTATAAGAACTCGAAACCACCATGCGCCAGCCCCACGGTGGGCGCCAACTGTCGTGGAATTGTCACGGCAGATGTCCTAGTGGAAGGACTCAGTCTTGGAGCCATCATAACTAGGTTAGCTTAAAGGGCTTAAACGGGACAAAGGACACATGGAGTTTATACTGGTTCGGCCCCTTGCGGTGAAGGTAAAGGCCTAATCCAGTTTGATGTGGTATTGCTTGGGTTTCGATTACCAGGGAGTGAATACGCTTGACCTACCTTTCGATCTCTTGTTTCTTGCCCTAAACTGCCGTCGGGTCGTCCCTATATATACACAGGTTGACGCCCGGCGGCTCACGGAGTCCCGACAGGCTCATACACAACGTATCCGGCTCGGTGACTAGCAACGCTTGCCATACAATACAAGTCATACACATGTGGTGGTTCATCCTTCTGGGCCTTAAGTCACCTCTGGGTCTTGGGCCGTCAACAGGCTCACATGATCCGCCATCTTCATTGGTAAGCCACCGGTGGTATAACCCGGCCCCTCCTGGGCAGTTTATACCCAATAGTCATATCCCCAACATTAGGCCCCAGGTTGATTTGAACCTTTTCAGATCAATCTTGAATACCCGACTTGTCACTATCTTGCATCACTTGTCTGATAAACTCAGCTGCAACCCACCATGACATCAGATCACATAATTTTCTTAAACCGCCATGACGCCACTTCGCATTAACTTCGCATGTGGTCCAAAACATCTTAACTGATCTTTACCTTAATAAACGTCCTGAGAATCGAGGCGTCCATATAGCCATATGATGATTTTGGCTTCCTTGATTCCTGCGCATGCCTTGTATCCACCCCCTTATAAATAGGGGTAGGGAGTCTTTGTCATTTTCCCCCTTGCTTCCTCCTTCGTCTTCCTTGCGCGTCTCATCTGCCGCTCGAGCTCCGCCGTCGTGACCTCCGACGCTGCACCAACCCAGGCCGCCACATCAACCCGATCAGACCAGAAAAACTCCGACGCGCCATCGCCGTTCCATCGCATCTGTAAGTACCCTTTTATCCAAACCTCAGATTCATGCTAGGGTTCAGACCGTTCATCGGTGTTCTTGCTGTTCTCCGTATTCCTCAACTCCAAATAGCGTTCAATCTGAATAAGTCATAAACTTTATGCGGTAGTAGTTTAACATTCATGCGCATCATCAAAGTAATGTCTTTCCATAGAAAAACCTTATGAGAGCATCAAAACTTACCGCTGCCGCCACCTTAGGTATTCGAATTTCATTGCCTTTTCTGAACTGTCATAGATCCAAAACTATATCTTTAGTTTACGAAATCAGTTTGTCCACCACTTAGCAAATCTTTCATTTGACAGATCTGAAGCACCAACACTACCATGGCGGCTTATGACACAGATCGCAACCCACTATATATCATTAGGCCCCGTTAAGCCGCCATTCGTTACTGCATAATTACTAACTCTGTAACATCCTTCCAGTTTAACGACTGCATGTTTTGAACTATATCTCCATAACTATTAGCCTTGTACAGAGAACAATTATTTGCAATTCGCCATATATCTTTTAGTTTAATGATATCTTGAACCGCCATGTGTAGGCTATACATCCAACCATGACTAAGACTGTCACATCCTATGATTGGGTTCCGTCCATCGTTACTGATACAATGCTCCAAGACTATGTCAAGATTGGCTTTTTACCGGCCAAGAATGTCATTCACTGGTGTGCTCCTAAACCAGATGAAGTCAGGCCTCAGCCCCTAGAAAAATGAAGTGATCGGTTTTACTGACCACATGAATCGGGGCATCTCACCGCCCAGGTCAAAGTTCTTCCGTGACGTTCCACACTTTTTCAACTTCATCCTCAAGACTTCAGTCCCAATTCAGTGTCAAACATCTGCAACTCCCAAGTATTCTATGAAGTATATCTTCAAGAGGAACCAAGTGTTGAACTTTTTAGAGAGTATTTTTACTTGAATCACCAAAATGAATTCATTGATGGGCCCAGTCAGGAACTCGGAGGGATCTCGACTCAACGACGGAGATACGCCATCTTTCCCTATGCCAAACTTCCAAGCCATCCTAAGGATTGGAATAAAACATGGTTCTATTGCAAGGATACATCTCCGGCTGATGAGAATCCCATGCCTGGCTTTTGTGACCAATGACTTAATCCGAAGCATCCTCTCCCCGACCGGCTTACCACTGTTGAGCGGACCAAACCTGCGCCTACCTTCTCAAAGGTCAGAGCTCAAGTGGGCAATGGATTGACCAGAATTGACCTGGTTCGGTGCTGGGTAGCCTAGAGGATCATACCCTTAAGCCGCCGGTCTGGTTTAATGTGTACATATACCGGTGACACCAAAGATTCACTATGTTACAGTTCAACACGTTTATCTAATAAAGCTATCAATGATATGACAAGGACTCTTCTCAATGAGAGTTTGGAGAGCTGCAGTCAAGTGGGTCTGAATCCCTTCTGCACACTCAGCCCTGCACTAGATGTAAGTCTCTCCGGTTTATACACCTTACTTTGTTGTTCATAAAATCTGCAAATTTCCTAACCTTTGTTGTAATTTGTTGCAGGCTAAATCGGCCTTTTGGGACAAACAGTATGATGAAAAGCCCGCCAAAAGGGCCAGGATTAAGACCAAAGCCGTCAAGAAGAACAAGAAGAAATCCACTACTTCTAATTTACTCAATTTGGACGAAGGTGATGATGAGTCGGAGGTAGACCTTGATTCTCTTGGTTCTTTTTTCAACCATCTTATTGACAATGATTACTATCAGGATGATGTGGAAACCAGCCAGGCTGGTGATGACGAGGTAACTATTATTTTCTTCGACTCAGAGCCATTGCCAAGCCAAAAAACTCGACAAGTGATCCGGAAAGTAAGGTTTTCTAACCCTTTAGCTCACTTGGATCCCAACATTATTTTGAAGCAACGACAACATGAGAACCGACGCAGAACCCGGACCAATGTTGATGGAGAGCTTTCCTCCGGCCTACCCAACATGCCAGTCCCACGCAAGCTACGGAATGAGGTACTTCCAAATAATGCCAACTCTTGATTATTCTCAGGAAGGTTTTATTTGTCAAATGCTTAGCCCTCTAACTCAAATTACTAGGGGACCTCTCACTCTTCATCTGGCAATTCATCTCAGACACTGCTTCCGGATTTCAAGACTACCCGTGTGTACCAACTTACTCTGACCTTTTCATCCTATATAAACTCATACTGACTTTTTAACCCTTTTGTAGTGGGAAAGCAAAGCCTAGAAAAAAGGCTAAGATAAACAAGCCAACAATGGATCCCAAAACTCATGAACCTGAAAAGCAAGCCCCTATTTCTGAAGCTTCCGTAGAACAACCGGAGGAACCTGCTGATGACCCGCCACCAAAGGATCGTGGTACCTCTGCTGATCATATAACTGTCGACCCCTTAAGCACCGAACCGCCGATTCTAGTCAAATCTTTGAAGCCAGAGATTGAGGAGGTATTGATCACTGGCACTGGTTTCCAAGAACCGGGGAATCCTATTGCTCTAGAAAAGCATTCCGCCAAGGAAGAAATGGTTGAAAGGCACAAAGTCAAATTTCACATGGCCAATTGTTCTCATCTGAGTATGAGTGAAATACACAGTAGCCGTGGTCTGGAAATTAACATGGCCAACCACATGCACCAGAAGCATCAGGTATTATTTCTTGCTTTCACATAAGTTACATTCCTTCAGCCCCCAAGTGTACTGAATATGATAGAATTGAATATACTGTAGACTTGTTAGATATCCTTAAGCCAAACGTGTAGCCCCCAAGGGTCGGCTTACACTTATAAAGATAAGTCGGGACTTGTAATGATTCACTTTACAGTGGCAGCCACCAAAAGCCAGTTGAATCCATATAATTAAACCGGGATTTATCATTTGTCAGATGATCATTAATCCCTCTTGCAACCAGGTGAACTTTGTTACAAAGTATGAACCGAGGTCATCTGTCCTCATATCATAAAAAATGCGCATGCATTAGCCCCCAAGCGCCAAGTGCTAATGCTTGCAAAGGGCTTGGGACTTAGCAATATGTAAATGTGATACAAGAAAAACTTCTGCACACATTAGCCCCCAAGTGCCAAGTGCTATTGCTTGCAAATGGCTTGGGACTTATCAAGATATATTATGTCATAACTGTGTATACTTGCTTGAACCTGCTATTTTCATGAAGCATACAGTCAATTTCAATCTCAGCTGACTCATTTAAAAACTCGACTTGAAGCATAAGAATATGAGACCCGGAAGGCTGACTCCAAGTTTAAATTTATCTTGGAAGAAAATGAGAAACTCAAGACTGAGTTTAATATTGAAAAAGTTGCTTGGGCTGAAGAAAAAGCTTCCCTGATCAAGAGAGCTGAAAAGGCCGAGGACTCATTAGAAGAGGTCAACGCAAAACTTCCGAGCTTGAAGCATCGTATCAATCAGATGGCTTTTGCTATCTTTGGTAAGACTTGTTATCTTGTAATGATTTTCCACCCTCCATGTTATAAATCGTCAGGTGATTTAATCATAATATGCCATATGTAGGTCCCAGAAGCAACAATGTTGGAAAAGAAATGCGGACCAAGATGAAGGCGGTTTACACGTTGGTGGAACAACTATACACCATAGTCCAGCGTACAATAGCCACCATCTCCTCAAGTAATCAACCTCCAAATTTTCTCAACAATGTTTTAAGCCAACTTCCTGTTCTGCCTGCCTGTATCCAAGAAAACTAACGGTCGGCTGCGAGAGCCGGTGCCATTATGGCTTTAAGCCGGGCGAAGGCATGGCAGTTGGAATTAGACTCAGCCAAGCTAGCCACTGGATGCCCTAGTTTCAAAGAGGACGGTTCTGTTTTCAATAAGAAAGATTTTGCTGCATGTGTGAAGGAGATGTGTCCCTTGGCGTGTGTGCTTGTTGAAGAAACAGATCTGACCAAATATCAGGTGGCTTATATTGTAGAGAACCAGAAGATGCCCACGCCGGCTTACAAAATTGCAGATCTTATTCCTCCAATTCGTAAGCATACTTTTGCCCCTGAAATCGACCCGTCTGAGCTTATCGATGATGAAGCTGAATTTCAAGCCTTATCTGGCATCGATTGGTCATCGCCTGACTTCCACATAGTGGAGGGAGAAAAAGAACCGGCATGGAATGACCCGGAAGCCTCGAACCGCCAAGACCAGGGGAGTTGAACCGCCTGACGGCTCACAATGTTCATCATCAAGCATTACTTTTGAAAACACTTAACCAATTAGGCTCGGTGAGCCATGTAATAGACTAGTTAACATTGATCTGCAGTGCCATCGTGCATGTTTTGTTCCACACAATATTGCTGATCTACCAATTGAAGATCTGCCACTTATGCTCATGATTTCATCAACTATATGTACCATATTTATTATTTTACCTGCACACAAACAAATCACATGTACCCTGGAAGTTTACCCCAGGGCGGGTTACAATACCCTATAAAAACCATTGGTGACTAAAAGCAGCCCATAACCAGGGCCAGTTCTATATAATCATAACAAAATATCATACCTGTGATATGTGCTCACACTGTCGGCTTATCATACCTATGCAGTAAGGGTTACAACCCAAAAGATTGAGCGCACAATGCCCTGTTCAATTGACATATACCGTCGGCTTACAACACCGTATCCAGCAAGGGGTAATACCCCAAAACTTAGAGCATAGCGCTTCCAAGTATATAAGATCATCATACACTGGTGACTTATAGTCCAAAGCCAGGCCGGGTTAATAAACATTGGGGAAATTCATATATTAACCATAAGGCATCATAGCCCTCATCGGTTTTCAACCATGTATTAACATGTCACAAGAGATGAACCTCAAAAAATGTTCAAATCAAATATAAATCAAAAGAAAAAAAGGCTTTCACAGGCTGCCAAACCTTCAAGTGAGGTGCTTTCAAAGGGCCGCACAGCCGCTGAGTTAAACCTTCATGCAACCTTATAAGTCGGGCCTCACATGACCAATCGTCGTTTTAACTTTGACAAGTTTAGGGTATGTATAAGATTGATTGTCAAAAGTACGACGAGTCATTCCAGTCAATCTAGGCAGAGTGGCAGACTTAAAAAGGCAGGATAAACCGGGTTTTTAGGTGAATACACTTGGCTTCCAAGCCTATTACAAGGGTCATAAAATCTCTT
This sequence comes from Triticum aestivum, assembly GCF_018294505.1. NCBI lineage: Eukaryota > Viridiplantae > Streptophyta > Magnoliopsida > Poales > Poaceae > Triticum > Triticum aestivum. Next base: position 304,021,329 of record NC_057809.1, read on the forward strand.
GTTCGTTGAACAAAGAGCCCCCAAGTAATATTTCATTCCAGGCGTACAAACTGGATGGATAGGGTAATCATAGCTATGCGCAATGAGCAGGAATCCCCCAAGTATTTAGCAATCATGGTGTAAAAGACGGATCAAAAAGGGTAATCATAGCTATGCTCAAGGAGCAGGAAGCCCCCAAGTGACCGTATGAAGTGACAATAAAGACTCATTATTCTCAAAAATGAAACAACAGAGGCCCTGAATTATCAAGGATGCCGACTTTATTGTATTTATCATAATATGTATATTGCCAAAATATGTACATCACAAGAGCCTATGGCTCGGGTATAGTAGGGCTAAATATGAGCAATATTCCACGGCCGGCGGGTCTCCTCCTTCGACGTGTGTGAGTCCTTGTGGCCTCGAACATCGATAAGGGAGTATGACCCATTGTTTAGATTTTTGCTGGCCACAAAAGGCCCTTCCCAAGGTGGGGATAGTTTATGCATATCAGTCTGATCCTGGATAAGCCAGAGCACCAAGTCACCTTCTTGAAAGGTTCTGGTTTTAACCTGGCGGCTGTTATAATGGCGTAAATCTTACTGGTAAATCGCCGAACGAGCCGCTGCAAGGTCACGCTCCTCATCCAATAGGTCAAGTGCATCCCGACGTGCTTTTTCATTATCAGCTTCAACATAAGCCGCCGCCCGGGGCGAGTCGTGACGATGTCACCAGGGAGAACCGCCTCTGCTCCGTAAACCATGAAGAAAGGCGTGTAACCTGTAGATATGTTGGGGGTAGTAATGATTCTCCATAACACTAAGGGCAACTCTTCCACCCAACAAGCCGATGTCCTCTGCAAAGGAACCATAAGCCGGCGCTTGATGCCTCTCAAAATCTCTTGATTGGCTCTCTCAGCTTGACCATTGGACTGGGGGTGAGCCACTGATGATACGTCGAGTTGAATATGCTCTTGTTGACAAAACTCTTTCATAGCACCCTTGGACAAATTAGTGCCATTATCAGTTATAATGTTGTGGGGAAAGCAAAAACAGAAAATCACCTTTTTGATGAATTGTACCGCCGTCGCCGCGTCACACTTACTAACCGGCTCCGCTTCAACCCACTTTGTAAATTTGTCGACCGCCACCAAAAGGTGGGTCTTTTTATCCTTGGACCTTTTGAAAGGCCCAACCATATCAAGCCCCCAGATTGCAAACAACCAAGCAATTGGAATCATCCTCAAGTCCTGAGCCGGCACATGAGCTCGTCGTGAAAATTTCTGACAACCATCACATTTACTGACTAAACACTACTAGGGAAAACCCTAGTAGTAGCGCGGGTTTAATGCCTACTAGTAGCGCAGGACACCGCGCTACTAGTAAGGCGCTACAACTATTCCTTAGTAGTAGCGCATGCGACACACGCTACTGCTAAGACATATAGCCGCAGCGTTTGTTCACACCCGCACTACTGCTAATACAGCTATTAGTAGCATGTTTACTCTCCATGTATTTTTTTTTCATTTTTAGTGTATTTATATGCCGTTATACAAATTTTGGTACAATACCAATTCTGAGGTTGTTATATCATTATGTCCATAACAGTGTGTCAAATGAAGGTGGATTAGGTTCAAGTGGAGGCAACATGTGGTGCATGTCAAAAGTATACTACTAATCCAAACTTGATCTAGTTTGGACTAGTAGTACTTTCGATGTGCACCACATGTTGCCTCCACTTGAATCTAATCTGCCAACACAAGCTATTTAATCATCATCATAGTCATTATCACCAACAGTAGCTATATAATCATCATAGTCATAGTGTAGCACATCATCATCTTCAAACTCATTCTAGCTAGCTAATAACCACCAACACTAGCTGCGGTAGCTATCTACAACACGACCTAATAATAATCATCATAGTCATTACCACCAACACTAGCTATTTAATCTTCATAGTCATAGTGTAGCACATCATCATCTTCAAACTCATTTCTAGCTAGCTAATCACTCCTGCTGCTCTCTCTCAGGTAAAATACCATAAAACATGTGTAGCACTCCTGCTTCATCATGTTGGAGCATGCAGATGAACCTGTCTCCTAATCGTGGGCTGCGCTTCTGATTGCTGCCCCCTAGTACTTCTCTACGATCGTTCACAATTTTGCTCCAGTCTTTCACTATTAAGCATTCCTCGCTTTTAGAAATCCTGAATGCACTAAAGTGCATTGTAGGATGTCTTGGCCGGAAGCTAACCATTCTCATGCGACCTTTAGTCTCGATCCAATGAGGCACAACATTCATCAGGAGTCCCTGTTGAAGAACATCGTATAGTAACATACTTAGCAATGAAGTTTAGCTTAAAAAATAATGTATGCAAAAGATGCACTAAGGACAAATAGTAAACATTTTACCATCTTTCCTAAATAGATGTGACCGTAGTTCAATACGAACACTATTGGTTGCATGTTTTGAGTACTAAGATTTTTAAGTCCAGGAAAATAATTTGTCTTGATAGTATGAAGATCCTCAAGCCATGAAGCATAATGACCTATCGCCTCAAAGTTTATTTCAGCCCCGGGACAGTGGACAGTCATGTCTACCAAGTGCCGGACATGTTTGCTTGAATGGAAATAAGATGTCAATAGAAATTAGTTGCCAACTATTTTTGAATAAACAATATGGAAGACATAAATATGGTTGAGAAACTCACATAATGGTATAACTGGAGGCATCTGCACATCAACCCAGATGTCGATATTACCTTCAATATCATATTCCGAATGAATATCAAAGGTGATAACCATATCAGGCTTAAATTCATAAGTCTTGCATAGTGCTTGCCAAGTTTTGCATTCAAAATAGGTGTAGATGTGTGTGTTTGTATAATTTTGCGTGGAAAGTATAACCATGCTCGGTCTTCAAGTAAACTCTCTTTACCTCCATAGTAGTTTTCATAGGACTGAGACCTACCTTATCCAAGACAAAAACTCTTGCATGGAAGGGGATACACTAGTAGAATAGTAAAAAATAGTAATTGTAAGTTGATGCAAATGAAGCAAGTGTCATGCTTAATTACGAAAAAGACTTGTCGTTGTGACTTACTGTATCCACTTTGAAGTTCTCGTCTAGCTTGATGTTGAAGCGTCTATCATCATCTAGGAAGATTCTATCGCACAGCCCACGCTTGTCTTCGCGGTATTCGCAAATACCGTTCCTATGTTCATAGTTGAAACATTAATTGAAAATCGATAGAAGGCAACTACCAGGATACTCAACACACAAATCTGGGTCATGAGCTGCTTGGATGTACCAGTTCATAGTTGAAACATTGCCACTTTCATGACCTATGCAGGCAGATTGTTAATGGTTAAATCAGTTCTGGCATCTCTCACAATTTTCTTCATGAGCTGCTTGGATGTACCAGTAACTATTAAGCAGCAAATCTTGAAATATTTTAGGCACTGCTTGTGGAGAGGACCAGATATGGAAGACCATAGACCAGCTTTAGTAAAATGGACCACTGTTTGTAGAACAAAAAGTCAGGGATTGCTAGGAGTCATGGATATCTTCACACAGAATAAGGCACTACTTATGAAAAACTTACACAAGTTCTACAATAGACATGACATTCCCTGGGTGAATTTGATTTGGGAGACACATTACAATGAGGACAAACTGCCAGGAGATGAATTAGTAGGTTCTTTCTGGTGGAAGGCCAACTTGCAAATAATACCACAGTTTAAAGGCCTAGCAAGGTGCAACTTGGGAGATGGCAGAAGTGCTTCAAGGATAGCTTCATTACTCTTTCTTGGCAACTTCTTCCTGCCTAGGTCTTTAGCTGTAGCCCTAGCATTAGCCTTTCTCTTTTCTTCTTCTCTTTTTCTTTTTCTTATCTTGGGGCTTCCCTCAAGCCCTTGATGTATTTTTATCTTGTTTATTTGTATTGCTGGACCTTGTCTTCTGATTATAAAAACTGCAGTGGGTGTTTTTCCCTACTGTTTATAGTCAAAAAAAAACAAATCCGGGTCACTCGATATATCCTACATATTCTCGCACAAGTCATGCCAAAATTCACAGAAAAATCCGGCATGACCTTTGCTAAAATAGGACATATCGAGCGCCTGAAATTTGCCGGAACGGAAATGAATCAACACTCCGGCAAAACATAGGCCACTCGGAGGTGTAACTTGCAAACATGATCGGCCACCTGGGCAAGCACATATCCTATTTGAGCAACACAAGATATAAATTTCAAAATATCTTATAGGACTCATATTGGCATGAGCATTCAATAAGAAAAACCAAATCGTAAAATAAATAAGTATTCAAATTAGCATGCATTCAATAAGCAAAAGTAAATCATATCTTGCGTCCCTACATCGTCGAATATTATCACTAATACATCCCAAATAGTATCATACATATAACATCACTAATACAACTAAAACCCTAGCAAAGGGCTGTGGACACCCAACGAGAAGGAACCATCATAGGATCATAGCTCCAGTGAGATCCCTGGAGAACCTCCCGGGTATTGGAGAACCTGTGCTCCAACGCAACCAAGTAGCGATGGACGTGCGCGTCCTCCTCACTGACACGGTGACGTACCACCTCCACGGGGTCGTCAAGCCTCTGGACCGTCACTGGCCCACGCGACCGCCACCAAAGAATGTTCGGGTCAACGACGGGCTGACACCTCACCAAGCTACGCCCCCGGTAGGTAGCGCCTCCCAGTACCAGCCCGGCGGGCCTAGTACCGTACATGGCCCATCTGGTCAAGCAGGTGTCCACCGCCGAGTCGATGACGACGATACGGGATAGGCATCGTCGACGTTGATGTGGGAATAATTGCTTTAACTAAAAAATAACAACAAATGTGACATGTTCAACTAGTTCTATTAATTCAACTAGTTCTTACTAAAAATAAACTTACGATAAATAAAAATAAACTAGTACCTAATTAGTACCTAGTTCTTACTAACTAATTAGTACCATGTCACACGTTGAATACTTCATGTCACATAGTTATTGACTTATACACTTAAGAAATATGTTGCTATTAATCGTATCCGTTCCAAATCAAGAAAACATCCTAGCCGCATCTGTATCCGATAACATCCGTATTCGCATTCGTATTCGTTTTGTAAATATGAAAACGAAAGTGGTAAGAGCACTATCCGATCCGCATCCAATTCGTTTCCACCCCTAGACGAACCCTAACTAATTTGGTGCAATTAAAATTTGAAGAACCCTAGGCAGAGGTAGGGCAGGGGGAGGAGCAAGCGTGCTCACCTCAGGTGCCTGCAGCGAGGGAGGGGCAGGAGGCGTTGAGGTCGGGGTCGGGGCTCGGGTGCGCGGTGGAGGGCGACGTCGAGGTCGGGGTCGGGGTCAGGAGCGGCGTCGAATCCGGGGTCGGGGGCGGCGTCGAGGGTGTGCGGAGAGCGACGAGAGAGCGTGCACCGGCCGACGGGCGACGGCGGCAGCGACAACGGAGGAGTTGAGATTTGGGGGAAGTGGCTGTGGGGAAGAACGAACCACACGGTTAAGTCAAAAGTAGCAGTAGCGAGTTCCAGGAATTGCGCTACTGCTAAGTTAGCTATAGCGTGTTCCCGGATATGCGCTATTGCTATTCCTTTCTCTTTTTCCCCCTTTTCATTTATTTATCTTTACATTTTATTTTTTTCCTTTCTCCTTTTTTCTATTTCTTTCATTTTCATTTACTTTTCTATTTGCTTTCCATTTAATTTTATTTCCTTTAGCAGTAGCGCCTTTGTGCGTAAATGCGCTGCTACAAAGTAAGTAGCGGTAGCGCTGTTCGCAGTAGATCGCTACTACTATGTGTAGCCTATCGGCTTTGCAGTGGGAATTTCAGTAGTAGCGCTTTTATCTTCAGGCGCGCTACTGCTACAATTGTATTTGTAGCATGGTTTACGCCTACGCGCTACTGCTACTAAGCGCTAGCGTGCTTCTTTAACACGCGCTACTGCTAAAGTTTTGTGTATAAGGTTTTCCCTAGTAGTGAAATCTTCTGCATCAGCATGAGTCGTCAGCCAATAAAATCAGTGACGGAAAGCCTTGGCTACGAGAGACTTAGAGCCGGCATCATGACCACAATCTCCTTCATGAATCTCTCATAAAACCTCACAACCTTCCTCAGGAGAAACTCAACATTGAAACATCGTTGTGACATTGCGATGATGCAACTCTCCATTGACAATAGTCATTGACTAGACCGTTGGGTTATCTCCCTGGCCAAAGTTTCATCCACAGGTAACTCGGCCCGGGTCATATAAGCCAAATATGGAACTGTCCAATCAGGAATAACATGAAGAGCTGCCACCAATTGTGCTTCCGAGTCAGGAATAGCTAGATCTTCCTCTGTAGGCAATTTGACTGAAGGGTTGTGCAGAATATCCAGGAAAGTGTTAGGTGGCACCGGCTTACGCTGGGACCCTAACTGGATCAAAGCATTAGGCGCCTCATTTTTCCTGCAATCAACATGTTCAACTTGATAACCTTTGGAGTGACCAACAATAGCATCAACCTCTCAGCGATAAGCCGCCATGAGTGGATCCTTGGAATCCCAAGTGCCAGAAACTTGCTAAGCTACCAGATCAGAGTCGTCGAAACACCTCACTCGGCTTAAGTTCATCTCCTTAGCCATCCGAAGACCATGGAGCAAGGCCTCATACTCAGTTGCATTGTTAGTACAAGGGAACATCAATCGGAGAACGTAAGAAAATTTATCACCTCGTGGGGAAGTCAAGACAACTCCAGCCCCCGAGCCCTCCAACTGCCTGGATCCATCAAAGTTAATAGTCCAATATGTGTTATCCGGCTTCTCCTCAGGCATCTGCAGCTCTGTCCAATCATTTATGAAATCCACAAGTGCTTGAGACTTGATGCTTGTTCGAGGCATATACTTCAAACCATGAGGTCCAAGCTCAGTGGCCCACTTGGCTACCCGACTTGTGGCTTCTCTGTTTTGAATAATATCCCCTAAAGGAGCAGAACTAACCATAGTGATGGGATGACCCAGAAAATATTGTTTGAGCTTTCGACTAGCCATGAACACCACATATACAAGCTTCTGCCAATGTGGATATCTCAGCTTGGACTCAATAAGCACCTCACTGATGTAGTAAACCGGCCGCTGAACTGGATGCTCCTTGTCTGATTCCTTCCATTCCACCACAATGGCTAAACTGACAGCTCGGCTATTGGCAGCCACATATAACAACAAAGGCTCTTTATCAATGGGAGCAGCAAGAACTGGCGGCTTAACCAATTGTTTCTTCAAGGCCTCAAATGCCTGATCAGCAGCATCACTCCAGACAAAGTGATCTGTCTTCTTCATCATCTGGTGTAGAGGGATAGCCTTCTCACCCAGACGGCTTATGAACCGACTTAAGGCTGCAATGCGACCCGCTAAACGTTGAACATCATCGATACACGTTGGTTTAGCCAGAGAGGTGATAACCTTTATTTTCTCCGGGTTAGCTTCAATACCCCGTTCTGAAACCAGAAACCCTAAGAGCTTGCCTGCTGGTACACCAAAGACACACTTGGTCGGGTTAAGCATCAGCTTGTAAACCCGGAGATTTTCAAAGGTCTCCTTCAAATCATTTATCAAGGTTTCCTTCTTCCTGGATTTCACCACGATATCATCCACATAAGCATGAACATTGCGCCCATGCTGATCATGAAGGCAATTTTAAACACACCGCTGGTAAGTCGCCTGTGCACTCTTGAGCCCAAAAGGCATAGAAACGTAACAGAAGGCTCCAAAGGGAGTGATGAAGGCTGTCTTCTCCTAGTCCTTAACTGCCATCTTGATCTGATGATAACTAGAATAAGCATCCAAAAACTCAAACGTTCACAACCCGCCGTAGCATCAATGATCTGATCAATACGGGGGAGAGCAAAAGGATTAGCTGGACATGCCTTATTAATGTCTGTGTAGTCCACACACATGCGCCAAGTGTCGTTTTTCTTAAGCATCAACACCGGGTTAGCCAACCACTCAGGATGAAAAACTTCAATAATGAACCCAGCCGCCAAGAGCCATGCCACTTCTTCACCAATAGCCTTGCGCCTCTCTTCGTTGAAACATCGAAGAAATTGCTTGACCGGTTTAAACTTTGGATCAATATTGAGAGTGTGCTCAGCGAGTTCCCTCGGCACACCTGGCATGTCTGAAGGCTTACATGCAAAGATGTCCCAGTTCTCACGGATGAACTTGATGAGCGCGCTTTCCTATTTCGGATCCAGATTAGCACTGATGCTGAATTGCTTAGATGAATCGCCAGGAATGAATTCCACTAGCTTAGTGTCATCTACCGAGTTAAACTTCAACAAGGGGTCGTGCTCTGTGGTTGGCTTCTTCAAGGACGTCATATCCGCCGGGTCAACATTATCGATGTAAAATTTCAATTCCTCTATTGCACAGACAGACTCAGCGTAAGCAACATCGCCTTCTTAACACTCCAAGGCTATCTTGCGACTTCCATGCACTGTGATGGTGCCCTTGTGACCCACCGTCTTAAGCTATAAATAAACATAACAAGGCCTTGCCATGAACTTAGCATAAGCCGGTCGCCCAAACAGAGCATGATAAGGGCTCTTGATTTTAACCACTTCGAAGGTCAATGCCTTAGATCTGGAATCGTACTCATCTCCAAAGGCAACCTCCAAAGATATTTTTCCTACTGGATATGCCGACTTACCAGGCACCACACCGTGAAAAACTGTGTTCGACGGCTTAAGATTTTTATCAGTTAATCCCATCCGACGGAAAAGTGTCATAATAAAGGATATTGATGCTACTGCCTCCATCCATGAGCACCTTAGTGAATTTGTATCCTCCAACCTGAGGTGCCACCACCAAAGCCAAGTGACCCGGATTATCAACCCGGGGCGGGTGATCCTCATGGCTCTAGAGAATAGGGTGTTTAGACCATCGTAAGTAAGGGGGAACCGCCGGCTCAATGACGTTTACTACCCTTTTATGGAGCTTCTGATCCCTCTTGCATAAGCTCATGGTGAAGACGTGGTACTGCCCACTATTCAACTGCTTCAGGTTACTCTGATAATGAGACTGCTACTGCTGAGCCTCCTGACTAGACTGTTGATTATAACTACCCTGATTGCCTTGGCCTTGAAAACCAGAATTTGAACCGCCACCACCATAACCCAGACCATAAGGACCGGAACCTGAGCCATCGTTTGGCCCATGATTGTTCTAGAAAAAATTTGACTTTCTGTACTACTTCATAATGAAGCAATCCTTCCAAAAGTGAGCAGACGGCTTTTCGGGCAGGGCTGATTCATCACCTCCTCAAGATTGAAATTTGGCCCTCCAAACCGAGGAGGTGGCTTTCCCTTATGACATTGTCATTATTCTGCATATTGGTTTTAGCCAAAAAATCCTAATTACTATCAGCTTTGCGCTTACCATTGCCCCCCTGACTCGCCGGGTTATGTTGCTGCCCCTTGGTGTTGCTACTCTTCTTTCCTTACCTGGCTTTTCATCATCAGACTCGGGGTCCTTCGTACTATCAAAGTCGGCATACTTGACTAGAGCCTCCATTAGCTCCCCCATGTCATTGCAGTGGTGTTTGAGCCGTCCTAATTTCTGCTTAAGGGGCATGAAACGACAATTCTTCTCTAACATCAAGACTGCTGAACCGGCATTGATGCGATCCGATGAGTGCGGGATAGCTGAGACCCAGCACACCCAATGTGTTGTCAACTCGCCCTCTTCTTGGACACAGGAGTCCAAATCCACAATTGACATAGGCTGCTTGCATGTGTCTTTAAAATTCTGGATAAACTGGGCTTTTAACTCAGCCCATGATCCAATGGAGTTGGCAGGCAACCCTTTCAACCAAGTACGATCCGTCCCATCCAACATCATAGTGAAATACTTAGCACATGCGGCGTCGCCAACATCCAGCAGCTCCATTGCCATCTCATAACTTTCCACCCAAGCTTCAGGGGGTTGATCTGCTGTGTAGTTAGGCAGCTTACGGGGACCCTTGAAATCCTTGGGCAAATGCTCGTTACGCAGAGCCCACACTAAACATGGCACACCCAAGGTTCTAGAAGTCACGCCTACCTCTACCAAAGTTGTCGGATAAGCCGGAGAATGTTGATGAGCCACTTGATGAGCCACCATCTCGGCCCCCAGATGCGCTCTGCCCTGAGCCACCAGAGTCTGAGCATTGGCACCACCATGTGTTGGGTCATGTCCACGAGGCTGGTTACGGCGCTGTTCACTGCTTAAAACTGCCGGTGAGTCAATGTGCCTGCTGTAACTCCGTCTTGGACGAGGGGTTGAGTGAATCTGCTCGCGACTATAAGAATAAGCCACTTGCTGCTCCAATGCTGTTTGAAGAAGTACTCTGGCCCTCCGCGTTTCAATCACCGTTGGAGACTCGCCTTCAATCGGTAGAGCTGCTAATCGTGTTGCCACAACAATCATATTGTCCAAAGGGTTAGATTAATGACCCGGTGGCGTTGAAACATGCTGAGGTGGGGTATTATTCACACGCGGGGAGCCCATCATGTGTGGCTCAATCAGCGCTTCAACCGTCCGGTTTACCACCGGCGGGTCACTGGTCCCTGCTCCAGGTGTATTGAAGAGGTTCCTCGGCTCATAAACCAGGGGTATATGACTCCGGTGTCTCCTCCTTATGACCTCATTTGAAGCATTATGGTCCAATGTGAGCCGGAAGGAATCCGCTTGGATCCACTATGCTTGAGCATCCAAGACAGCCTGTTCTGCAACCATCCTAGCGTCTTTAGCTGCCAGCTCTTCCTTAGCTTGAGCTATCTCATCTCGCAGCTTAGCCACGTCCACCTTGTGCTGCTTCTGGTTGTCCGGGGTTACTTCCACCCCGATCAGAGTCTCTAGAGCTTCTAACAATTCCGTGAGAACTTGAGCCGGGGGGCGCGTAGAGCCGCTAGCACCAGCCGCCGCCTCAGCCATTGAACTGGAGGTCATATCCGCGGCGGTTGTTGTACCAAGCGTCGGATGTGTGCCAGCCATGAAGATCGCAACCCTGTTCGGCGGCTCGTAGGGGTCTGGAATATTGTCACCATCAGAATAGCCCCCAAGACGTCTGTCTTGTAGTTGATACAATGAATCGGTCTCGCCCCTAGATGACTCACCATCAGAATAGACGATCGTCTCAACGCCAGGCATATGTCCTTCATCAAATTCCACCCCATGGATAAATCCAACAAAGGCACGCTTCATGACAGGTTGAACGCAGGCAGGTCATCCATGCTGAGCCGTCTCGATGATGTCGGTGCAGGTGTCCGGCTCAGCCCCCGGTTTGCCGATCTTGCCGATGAAGACGTGGATTCCGCCGAAGGGGACCCGGTACCCGTACTCAATTGATCCGGCCTCGGGGCCCCAGCCTGAATCATCGATGTAGAGCTTGCTGCGACGGCTCTTGGTCATTCGACCCGCAACGTATCCCTTGATCCCTTTGAAGCTGCCATGTAAGAACTCGAAACCACCGTGCACCAGCCCCACGGTGGGCACCAATTCTCGTGGAATTGTCACAACAGATGTCCTAGTGGAAGGACTTAGTCGTGGAGCCATCGCAACTAGGTTAGCTTAAAGGGGTTAAGGACAAAGGACATGGGGAGTTTATACTGGTTCGGCCCCTGGCGGTGAAGGTAAAGGCCTAATCCACTTTGAGGTGGTATTGCTTGGGTTTCGATTACCAGGGAGCGAATATGCTTGATCTAGCTTTCGATCTCTTGTTTCTTGCCCTAAACCGCCGCCGGGTCGTCCCTTTATATACACAGGTTGACACCCGACAGCTCACGGAGTCCTGGCCAGCTCATACACAACGTATCTGGCTCGGTGACTAGCTACGCTTGCCTTACAATACAAGTCACACACATGTGGCGGTTCATCCTACTGGACCTTAAGTCACCTCTGGGTCTTGGGTCTTTAACAGGCTCGCATGATCCACCATCTTCATTGGTAAGTCGCCAGTGGTATAACCCGGCCCCTCCTGGGCGGTTTATACCCAATAGTCATATCCCCAACAGTGGGTTTTGGTGAGGGGTTTTGAGGGGAATCGGTCGAGGAGGGTCTAGGCTATTTATAGGACATGATTCTTGGAGATGGGGTCGACCCAGGATAGGTTTTCCACGAAGATCGGACATGGAGCGGCGTCAGTGCGTGTATGCGTAGGACTTTGTTCTTCTTCATGGGGGAGAAGACAGAGGAGGTGGGGCCCAGGCACAGGGGTAAGAGAGGGTCAACGAGATAGAGAGAACGTGCGATCGATAGGATCAGGCGTGGGGCGCTGGCCTCGTTCCCTTTCTCTCTCTTTTTCGAAGCACGTGGGGCTGAGCGAGCATGGGTGGCGGCTGGCCTCGCTGCCTGCTGCGCTAGCCACTGCTGGTTGGGCCAGTTGGCCTGGCCTGATGGGCTGGCCGCGCCTGGCTACGGCTGGGCGCGTGCGGTTTTTTATAGAGAAAATCATTCTGTATTTTTTCAGAAGTACTAAAGCATCAAAAGACAATGAAAATAAATTCTAAAAAAATTCACAAAATTCACATAGCTATATGGTCTTATATATGACCTAGTGAACTTTTATCTGGCCTAAAATGCAAGTTTAAAAAAATATTTTCGCTACGCTAATTAAATTTGTATCAAAACAAAACTTGCAAACAAAACTCAATAAATATATTTTGATTTCAAAATCAATTTCCAATATTTCCCCTCTGTTTTTGAAGAAGTCCTTTTATATTCTCTGTTTATTTTATTTTTGAAATAATTGAAGTGAATTTTGGTGAAACCAAATTTGATCCAAAAAATCCAAATTTTGAAAATTCAAAAGTGGAATTTAGGGAAACTTCCAACTCTCTCTTTTGGTCCTTGAGTTGCATAAAGTCCCTTGGATCCGATTCAAATGAAAGTCAACGGGGCAAAAATGCATAAACCATGGATGCATATGAATGATGTAATTATTAACATCCAAATTGAAAATTGGGATGTTACAACTATAGTGATTTTTTGCAAAAAAAAAGAGGAGCTAACAAAAGAGCGCAAAAAAAGAGCAAAATAAAAGTTTTAAGAGTGTGCTTTCCCCTTGTTTACGTGCTTTTGTTAGTGTTCTAGGATCGCGTCTCTAGTACGGTCTAGCCTAGTGTAACGCCCCAGATGTAACTTTCCATATTTGTATCCAACTCTTGCCGTCTCCGGCGCTAAGTTATATTTATTTCTCGGGTTTGGGTCTTTGTCTCCGTGTGTTGTTTTTCTTTTCGTGCATCTCTTATCATGTCATCATGTGCATTGCATTTGCATACTTGTTCATCTCATGCATTCGAGCATTTTCCCCGTTGTCCGTTTTGCATTCCGGCGCTTCGTTCTCCTCCGGTGGTCATTTCTAGCTTTCTTTCTTGTGTGGGGTTTAAACATTTCCGGATTGGACCGAGTCTTGCCAAGCGGCCTTGGTTTACTACCGGTAGACCGCCTGTCAAGTTTCGGGTCGTTTGGACTTCGTTTGATACTCCAACGGTTAACCGAGGGACCGAAAAGGCCTCTTATGTGTTGCAGCCCAACACCCCCCAAATTTGGCCCAAAACCCACCAAACTCTGCTCCATGTCCTAGAGCGTTCGATCACGATCGTGTGGGCGAAAACCGCACCTCATTTGGACTCTCCTAGCTCCCTCTATGCCTATATATACGCCCCTCCGTTTTCGGATCTCTCCCTCTCCCCGAAACCCTAAAAAAAAAAAAGATTTCCTTCCTCCGCCGCCGACGGACGTGTCCGGATCGGACCGGACACCGTCCGCCCCGCCGCCGCCCGCCTCCGCCAGTCGCCGCGCGCCACGTGGCGCGGACCACATCGCCACCGCCGCCGGGCCCGAGGCCCACGCCCGGCCCCCGTAGCCGCCTCGCCGGGCCAGATCCGCGGGGGCGCCGCGCCGCCCTTCCTCACCCGAGCCGGCGGGTGCCATCGCCGGCCACCGCGGGCGCCATCGCCGGCCGCCGCTGCCTCTCCTCGCCTCCCGCGCCCGCCCGTCGCCGCCGCCTCCCCGACGTCGCCGCCGCCTCCCCGACGCCGGCCACCACCTCCCCGACGCCGGCCACCGCCTCCCCGACTCCGGCGAGCTCCCCGGCCGGTCATCCTCGATCCCCGTGCCCCGGCGTGAACAGTGCTCTCGGGCGAGATCTAGATCCAACTCCTCCTCGGTTGACTTTTCTTCTCCTAACCCTAAAGTTTGTGCATACTTTGACCGCTTGTATCTCCGCAACCGTAACTCCGTTTTGGGCGTATGATATATCAAAATCTTCGTCTCGACATGTACATCATTTCATTCCATTGCATCATTTGCATTTGAGGTCATCTTGAGGCCCAAAATGCTGGTAGAAGGAGGCTTCTTGAGTTAAACTGCAGATCCGTTAGTTCATCATGCACTTTTGTCATTTTTGCTATAATTAATTCGTGCATGATATGCCTGTGCCCCTTTGGGATGATTTGTGAAGCATTTTGTCTTCTTTCCAGAGGTGCTACCCATGCATTTTTAGGATGTGTGTGTTGTCTTGTGCAAGCTTGCGAAGTAGGGTACCTGAGAATGCAGATTTCAGGGACTTAGTGATTTTCACTAAGTCTGGGATATTTAGTTCATGATGCTATATGTCCAGCTTGTTTCCTAGTGATCCGTGCCTCTTTTGAGGATGATCAGTAAGGGAGTTTTGATATTTAAGTTATGCTCTATCCATCCATGTCTTTGTTTGCATTTGTGGAGTGCTCTAGGTTGACTCAATCGAGCTCAACTTTTGCTTCGTTGTTAATCCGGGCAGATCGTCAACTTGTTCGCGATTTAGCCGATGCTACCGTTAGTGTTCCATGCATGTTATGCCTTCGTTCTTGCCATGTGTAGCTAGCAATTTGTGCCTTCTTGCTGGTTATATGCTTTCCTTGCCATGACTTGCACCGTAGTGAGTGCATCGAGCTCGTTTACATGCCTTCGTGAGTTAAATTTCAGCATGTCTCAGTTTTCACTAAGTCTGAAAACTGATTGTGTTCGAGCGATGTTCGTGAGCTCGGTAGAGTATTTTGTGAACCCTTTTGGCCCCAGGTCACTTTGGGTGTTTTATTTAGCCTGTTGAGTAGCTCCATGCCATGTTCTTACTTGTCATGTTCAGGTTTTCTATCATGTTGTTTTGCTGCTCCGAAGAGAGCATCGTGATCTGAAATTTCAGACTAGTGTTAGTTTCACTAAGTCTGAAATCTGTTTTGCATTTGCGTTTTAGCCATGCTTGTTTGAACCTCTTAATGGATGAATTTGCCTGTGGCTCAGTGCTAGTGTTTTGTCGACCATCTTGTGTACTTCGCTGCCATGTATTTTGTTTTCATGTTTGGTGGCTGTAGCATGTTCATTCCGTTGCATTTAGATGCCTACTTGCTGTAAGTCGCATACCGGTGTCGTATCTTAAAACGCTTGCCATTTCCAAACCGTAGCTCCGATTCCTATGATCTTTATATCGTTTTCGAGCGATTTCATCCCCTCTATCCAGTGGCACACTTGGTTTTCCAAGTTGATGCCAGGTTCATGCTTTTCCTGTCATATCTTGCATTTTGCATCCCGCATTGCATCCCGCATAGCATATCGTCATTTCATCATATTGCTTGGTCTTGCCCGTGGTTGATTGTATCCTTGTTGCTTGTTTGTCTTGTTGGGTAGAGCCGGGAGACGAGTTCGCTACCGAGGAGCCCGTTGAGTTTGCTTGTGAGGATCCAGTCAACTCTGACAACTGTGCAGGCAAGATGATCATACCCTCGAAATCACTACTATCTTTGCTATGCTAGTTTGCTCGCTCTTTTGCTTTGCCAATGCTACGATGCCTACCTTTTGCTTGTCAGCCTCCCAATTGCCATGTTAAACCTCTAACCCACCATTGTCCTAGCAAACCGTTGATTGGCTAAGTTACCGCTTTGCTCAGCCCCTCTTATAGCGTTGTTAGTTGCAGGTGAAGATTGGAGCCGTTCCTTGTTGGAACATTTATATTCTTGTTGGGATATCATTATATTGCTATGTTATCTTAATGCATCTATATACTTGGTAAAGGGTGGAAGGCTGGGCCTCTCGCCTAGTGTTTTGTTCCACTCTTGCCGCCCTAGTTTCCGTCATACCGGTGTTATGTTCCCGGATTGTGCGTCCCTTACGCGGTTGGGCTATAATGGGAACCCCTTGATAGTTCGCCTTGATTAAAGCTTTTCCAGCAATGCCCAACATTGGTTTTACCATTTGCCACCTAGCCCCTTTTCCCTTGGGTTTCCGGAGCCCGAGGGTCATCTTATTTTAGCCCCCCACGGGCCAGTGCTCCTCTGAGTGTTGGTCCGAACTAGAGCCCTGTGCAGCGCCACCTCGGGGAAACTCAAGGTTTGGTTTTAGTTGTACGGATTGCTCATCTGAGTGTGCCCTGAGAAAGAGATATGTGCAGCTCCTATCGGGATTTGTCGGCACATTCGGGCGGTGTTGCTGGACTTGTTTTAACCTGTCGAATCATCTTGTTGTACCGAGATACCGAGTCTGATCGGTGTGTCTTGGGTGGAGGTCTATTCCTTCGTTGACCGTGAGAGCTTGTTATGGGCTAAGTTGGGACCCCCCTGCAGGGATTGATCTTTCGAAAGCCGTGCCCGCGGTTATGGGCAGATGGGAATTTGTTAATGTCCGGTTGTAGATGACTTGAACTAAACTTAATTAAAATGAATCAACCGTGTGTGTTACCGTGATGGCCCCTTCTCGGCGGAGTCCGGGAAGTGGACACGGTGTTGGAGTTATGCTTGCGCAGGTTGTTCCTTTAGCTTCTCGCTCGTGCTTCGCCTTCTCTTCTCGCTCTCTTTTGCGTATAAGTTAGCCACCACATATGCTAGTCGCTTGCTGCAGCTCCACATATATTTGCCTTATCCATTCCTATGAGCTTAAATAGTTTTGATCGCGTGGGTGTGAGATTGCTGAGTCCCTGTGGCTCACAGATACTACAACTCCAGATGCAGGTCCAGGTGATCCCGCTCCAGTTGACGATTACGAGCTCAGGTGGGAGTTCGACGAGGACTCTCAGCGATTCTATGTGTCTTTTCCGGATGATCAGTAGTGGTGCCTAGTTGGGGTTATCGATTTAGGACCTTGTCGCATGTCGGGGGTCTTTTCTATTTTGGCGCCGTAGTCGGGCCATGAGTGTTTGTTTGATGGATGTTATTTATGTACTCTGATGTGACGTGGCGAGTGTAAGCCAACTATGTTATCTCCCCCTTTTATTATGTATTACATGGGATGTTGTAATGATTGCCTGACTTGCGACATTGCTTTCAATGCGGTTATGCCTCTAAGTCGTGCCTCGACACGTGGGAGCTATAGCCGCATCGAGGGCGTTACAAGTTGGTAATCAGAGCCTTCCCCGACCTTAGGAGCCCCATTGCTTGATCGTTTTTAGCAGCCGAGTTGTGTCTAGAAAAATGTTTTGAGTCCTTAGGAATTATATATCGGAGAGCTTAGGAATTCTTTTTACTTCCCAGTCTCCTCATCGCTCTGGTAAGGCATCCTGGCGTAGAGTTTTGACTCTTCTCTTCTAAAATTTCACAAAAAAAATTTTTTTAGGTTCACGCGAGTATCTTGGTTTTGTTCCGATGGTTTTGTGACGAGAACATTGTTCTTGGTGCCTCCTGTCTTTAGGGGTTGTGGCAGTGTCCCGGGGAGTTGAGCTCCGAGGTGTTGTCGTCACAATTTCATCATTGCAATTCTGGTATACTTGAGATATGTTCGCCGACATCGAAAATCTCTTTTATGCAGTTCGTTGGTGAGATAACCTCGACGCCACCCAGTACTGGGGCGGGAGTTCGGGAGTATCGCCATAACTTGTATAACGGATGTTTTTCGAAGGTTGAGGTAGATGGTTTCCGAAGTTTTCCTTGTTATGTGTTGAAGGATGGATACAGCTGGATGTAGGATTTGCTAGTTTGGGTGAGATATTGTGCTTCCCCTGTATCCCCAACACCTGATTGCATAACCGGAAAGGTTCGGGAGTTTCATAGGTGGGAATTCTAGTAGCTCTAGTTCTCTTCCACGGATATTGGTTTGAGATTGGGATTTCTTACCGATTATTCGTTCTTGATCCGTACCTTGTTGATTTATTTCTCTACCTTAATTCTTCGTGGCTTCGCAATTTATGGATATGTGATCATTTGAAGAGGAATGCATTCGTTCATTTTGTTCGGATGTGAAGACTATATGTTGCAATTTTCATTCCGTTGGATTCAGCTTCTATATTGTTGGCTATCTATGTGCTAATGGTGGTCAACCTCTTCAGGATGGCTCCTCCAACGCGCACGACTCCGAATCCTAATCCGCCTCCACCTCCGCCTCCTCCGGAAGCATGGCAAGCTGTGATGGCCGCTACTAATGCAAACACACAGTTGATCATGCAAATTCTCCAAGAGCGCAATCAAGGCAGTCAAGGGAATCAAGGCCACAATCAGCACCACTTTGCTACTCTGAACCAGTTCCTTGCTAATGGCCCAAAGACGTTCAGCGGTTGTGTTGAGGCTACCGACGCTGACGATTGGCTAGTGGATCTGGGCAAGCATTTTGAATGCAGCAACGTCAGGCCTGAAGATTTCGTCAAGTTCGCTTCTTTCCAGCTCAAAGATCAGGCTGCAGAGTGGTTCCAGCAGTACAAGGATTCCAGAGGTGGACGTGTTATCACTTGGGACGATTTCCGTCAAGATTTCCGCGCTCATCACATCCCTCAAAGTGTGGTTGAGAGTAAGCGTCAGGAATTCCGCAATTTGAAGCAAGGCTCTTTGTCTGTCTATGACTACAACAAGTTGTTCCAGAAGCTCGCCCGTTTTGCCAAGCAGGATGTTCCTGATGAGAAGAGTATGATCTATCAGTTCAGGGGTGGTCTTCGTGAGGAAATTCAGCTCGCTCTTGTCCTCTTTGAGCCGTTGAGATACGATGAGTTCTACAACATGGCACTGAAGCAAGAGGCTGCTCAGATGAGATGTGATGCTTCCAGGAAGCGTGCCAGAGATGTTACTCCGTCTTCCTCTACTCAAGTGGTCAAGCAGCAGAAGTTTTGGCTTCCTCCTCCTCCGTTCCGTCAGCCGTATCAGCAGAAGAGCAAAGGTGGCGGTGGTTTCTCCCACCCACCCAACCCAGACTTTCAGAACAAGGCTTCGTCTCAAGCTCCAAGATCGAGTGCTCCGTATCACCGTCCGCTTTCAGAGGTCACGTGCAACAAGTGCCAACAGAAGGGTCACTATGCCAACAAGTGTACCAATCAAAGGCGTCTTCCTCCTCCTCCTCCTGTCAGGTCGGCAAGTACAGCGGTGGTCAAGCACAATCCCCAAGCACGCCAAGGTCAATATGGTGAATGCAGCTCAGGCAGAGGATTCTTCAGATGTGATCATGGGTAACCTTCCTGTTAATGATATTCCTGCAAAAGTTCTTTTTGACACTGGTGCATCGCATTGTTTCATCTCGAGACCTTTTGCTTCCAAGCATGATTTTGTTACTCAAATGTTGCCGAGACCGTTGTCTATTGACTCTCCGGCCAGCCTCTTGACATCTCGAGTGTGTGTTCCGGATGTTACAATCACTTTGGGCGACTGCAAGTTTCTCTCTTCTCCGGTGGTTCTTGGCAATTCCGATATCGATCTTATTCTCGGGATGGACTGGCTCTCTAGGCATAAAGCTCAGCTTGATTGTGCAGCCAGGCAGATTCAACTGACGCATTCGTCTGAGGAGGTCATTGTCTTTGCCGCTCGAGATAATTCCATCCGGTTGTTTTCTCTCAATGAGAAGGGTGAATTGGATGCTATCTCTCAAATTCCTGTCGTTTGCGAATATCAAGACGTCTTTCCAGAAGAGCTTCCAGGGATGCCTCCGCACCGGCCAGTTGAATTTGTTATTGAACTTGAGCCCGGTACGGAACCTGTGTGCAAACGTCCCTACAAGCTCGGCCCCGAAGAGTTGAAGGAGTTGAAGAAACAACTCGATGAGCAAGAAAGATTGGGTCTCATTCGGCCTAGTACTTCTCCGTGGGGTTGTGGTGTTCTTTTTGTGAAGAAGAAGGATGGATCGAGTCGACTTTGTGTTGATTACCGTCCAGTAAACAAGAAGACCATCAAGAATAAATACCCACTTCCCAACATCAATGAGCTGTTCGAACAACTCAAGGGTGCTCAAGTATTCTCCAAGCTTGATCTCCGTATGGGTTATCATCAGATTCGTATTCGTGAGCAAGATATTCCCAAGACGGCGTTCAGAACAAGCTTTGGTTCATATGAATACACCGTCATGTCTTTTGGCCTCGCCAACGCTCCTCCGACGTTCTCTCGCATGATGAACTTCATCTTCAACCCCTACACCAATGAATTCGTTTTGGTCTATCTCGACGACATTCTGGTTTTCTCGAAGAACAAGAAAGATCATGCCAAGCACTTGCGTTTGGTTCTTGACAAGCTCAGGGAACATCAGTTCTACGCCAAGTTCTCCAAGTGTGAATTTTGGCTCGATGAGGTTCTTTATCTTGGTCATATCATCTCTGCCAAGGGCATTTCCGTGAACCCTGAGAAGGTGTCTGCAATTGTGAATTGGGAACCTCCTCAGAACGTGAAGCAACTCCGCAGTTTTCTCGGTCTCGCAAGCTATTGCAGAAGATTCGTTGAAAACTTTTCTAAGATCGCCAAGCCTCTCTCAAATCTTCTTCAGAAGCACGTCAAGTACGTTTGGTCTCCGGAGTGTGATATTGCTTTCAACTCTTTGAAAGAGAAATTGATCACTGCTCCAGTTCTGACTCCGCCTGATGAAACCAAGCCGTACGAGGTCTTTTGTGATGCCTCTCTCCAAGGTCTCGGTGCTGTACTGATGCAAGAGAAGAAAGTTGTTGCTTATACCTCTCGCCAGTTGAAACCTAATGAGAAGAACTACCCCACTCATGATCTCGAGTTGGCGGCAGTTGTGCACGCTTTGTTGACTTGGAGACATCTTCTATTGGGAAGGAAAGTGGATATTTTCACTGATCACAAGAGTCTCAAGTACATCTTCACTCAGCCTAATCTCAACCTCAGGCAGACTCGATGGGTCGAAATGATTCAAGAGTATAATCCGAGTATCGAGTATACTCCAGGCAAGGCTAATGTGATTGCTGACGCTTTGAGCAGAAAAGCATATTGCAACAGTCTGATTCTCAAACCTTATCAACCCGAGCTTTGTGAAGCTTTCCGCAAACTGAATCTGCAAGTTGTTCCTCAAGGTTTCCTCGCCAACCTTCAAGTCTCTCCTACCTTAGAAGACCAGATTCGCCAAGCCCAACTTCTTGATGCTATGGTGAAGAAGGTGAAGATTGGTATTGCAAAGAGTCAGTCCAAGTACAAGTGCTACCGACTTGATGACAAGGACACTCTCTTCTTCGAGGATCGAATTGTTGTGCCCAAAGGTGAACTTCGTAAGGTGATCATGAACGAGGCTCACAACTCTCTCCTCTCCATCCACCCTGGCAGTACGAAGATGTATCAGGACCTCAAGCAAGCTTATTGGTGGACTCGAATGAAGCGCGAGATCGCTCAATTCGTGAACGAATGTGATGTCTGCAGAAGAGTGAAGGCAGAACACCAAAGGCCAGCTGGTCTCCTCCAACCTCTTGCCATTCCAGAATGGAAGTTTGACCACATTGAAATGGACTTCGTGACTGGGTTTCCAAAGTCCAAGCGTGGCAATGATGCTATATTTGTTGTCATCGACAAGCTCACCAAAGTGGCTCATTTTCTGCCTATCAAAGAGTCAATCACTGCAGCTCAATTGGCGGAACTCTATACCTCTCGCATTGTCTCTCTGCACGGTATTCCTCAAGTGATATCTTCAGACCGTGGCAGCATTTTTACCTCCAAGTTTTGGGATTCTTTTCAGAAGGTTATGGGCACCAACATCCGCTTCAGCACAGCTTTCCATCCTCAAACGAGCGGTCAAGTCGAGCGTGTCAACCAAATTCTTGAAGATATGCTCAGGGCTTGTGTGATCTCCTTCGGCATGAAGTGGGAGGATTGTCTTCCTTATGCTGAATTCTCATACAACAACAGCTTTCAAGCAAGTTTGGGCAAGGCCCCCTTTGAAATTCTATATGGCAGGAAGTGCCGTACCCCTCTCAACTGGTCTGAAACCGGTGAACGTCAGCTGCTGGGTAATGACTTAATCACAGAAGCAGAAGAAATGTGCAAAGTCATTCGTGATAACCTCAAAGCAGCCCAGTCCCGCCAGAAGAGCTACTATGATAGTAAGCATCGTGATCTGGTTTTCGAGATTGGAGATCATGTTTACCTCCGCGTCTCTCCCATGAAAGGTACTCGTCGCTTCGGTATCAAAGGGAAGCTTGCCCCTAGATACGTGGGACCGTTCAAGATTGTCAGCAAGAGAGGCGACCTCGCCTACCAACTCGAGCTTCCTTCAAACTTTGCAAATGTTCATGATGTGTTCCATGTCTCTCAGCTTCGAAAGTGCTTCAAGACTCCTGACCGCACCGTCAACTTCGAGGACATTGAGCTCCAAGAAGATCTCTCTTATCGTGAGCACCCAGTTGCTATTCTCGAAGAGACTGAACGCAAGACTCGCAACAAGTCAATCAAATTTCTCAAAGTCAAGTGGTCACACCATTCCGACCGTGAAGCTACCTGGGAACGCGAGGATCACCTTCGTTCTGAGTACCCGGAGTTCTTTCAGTCCTAGATCTCGGGACGAGATCTTTTCGTAGTGGTGGAGTGTTGTAACGCCCCAGATGTAACTTTCCATATTTGTATCCAACTCTTGCCGTCTCCGGCGCTAAGTTATATTTATTTCTCGGGTTTGGGTCTTTGTCTCCGTGTGTTGTTTTTCTTTTCGTGCATCTCTTATCATGTCATCATGTGCATTGCATTTGCATACTTGTTCATCTCATGCATTCGAGCATTTTCCCCGTTGTCCGTTTTGCATTCCGGCGCTTCGTTCTCCTCCGGTGGTCATTTCTAGCTTTCTTTCTTGTGTGGGGTTTAAACATTTCCGGATTGGACCGAGTCTTGCCAAGCGGCCTTGGTTTACTACCGGTAGACCGCCTGTCAAGTTTCGGGTCGTTTGGACTTCGTTTGATACTCCAACGGTTAACCGAGGGACCGAAAAGGCCTCTTATGTGTTGCAGCCCAACACCCCCCAAATTTGGCCCAAAACCCACCAAACTCTGCTCCATGTCCTAGAGCGTTCGATCACGATCGTGTGGGCGAAAACCGCACCTCATTTGGACTCTCCTAGCTCCCTCTATGCCTATATATACGCCCCTCCGTTTTCGGATCTCTCCCTCTCCCCGAAACCCTAAAAAAAAAAAAGATTTCCTTCCTCCGCCGCCGACGGACGTGTCCGGATCGGACCGGACACCGTCCGCCCCGCCGCCGCCCGCCTCCGCCAGTCGCCGCGCGCCACGTGGCGCGGACCACATCGCCACCGCCGCCGGGCCCGAGGCCCACGCCCGGCCCCCGTAGCCGCCTCGCCGGGCCAGATCCGCGGGGGCGCCGCGCCGCCCTTCCTCACCCGAGCCGGCGGGTGCCATCGCCGGCCACCGCGGGCGCCATCGCCGGCCGCCGCTGCCTCTCCTCGCCTCCCGCGCCCGCCCGTCGCCGCCGCCTCCCCGACGTCGCCGCCGCCTCCCCGACGCCGGCCACCACCTCCCCGACGCCGGCCACCGCCTCCCCGACTCCGGCGAGCTCCCCGGCCGGTCATCCTCGATCCCCGTGCCCCGGCGTGAACAGTGCTCTCGGGCGAGATCTAGATCCAACTCCTCCTCGGTTGACTTTTCTTCTCCTAACCCTAAAGTTTGTGCATACTTTGACCGCTTGTATCTCCGCAACCGTAACTCCGTTTTGGGCGTATGATATATCAAAATCTTCGTCTCGACATGTACATCATTTCATTCCATTGCATCATTTGCATTTGAGGTCATCTTGAGGCCCAAAATGCTGGTAGAAGGAGGCTTCTTGAGTTAAACTGCAGATCCGTTAGTTCATCATGCACTTTTGTCATTTTTGCTATAATTAATTCGTGCATGATATGCCTGTGCCCCTTTGGGATGATTTGTGAAGCATTTTGTCTTCTTTCCAGAGGTGCTACCCATGCATTTTTAGGATGTGTGTGTTGTCTTGTGCAAGCTTGCGAAGTAGGGTACCTGAGAATGCAGATTTCAGGGACTTAGTGATTTTCACTAAGTCTGGGATATTTAGTTCATGATGCTATATGTCCAGCTTGTTTCCTAGTGATCCGTGCCTCTTTTGAGGATGATCAGTAAGGGAGTTTTGATATTTAAGTTATGCTCTATCCATCCATGTCTTTGTTTGCATTTGTGGAGTGCTCTAGGTTGACTCAATCGAGCTCAACTTTTGCTTCGTTGTTAATCCGGGCAGATCGTCAACTTGTTCGCGATTTAGCCGATGCTACCGTTAGTGTTCCATGCATGTTATGCCTTCGTTCTTGCCATGTGTAGCTAGCAATTTGTGCCTTCTTGCTGGTTATATGCTTTCCTTGCCATGACTTGCACCGTAGTGAGTGCATCGAGCTCGTTTACATGCCTTCGTGAGTTAAATTTCAGCATGTCTCAGTTTTCACTAAGTCTGAAAACTGATTGTGTTCGAGCGATGTTCGTGAGCTCGGTAGAGTATTTTGTGAACCCTTTTGGCCCCAGGTCACTTTGGGTGTTTTATTTAGCCTGTTGAGTAGCTCCATGCCATGTTCTTACTTGTCATGTTCAGGTTTTCTATCATGTTGTTTTGCTGCTCCGAAGAGAGCATCGTGATCTGAAATTTCAGACTAGTGTTAGTTTCACTAAGTCTGAAATCTGTTTTGCATTTGCGTTTTAGCCATGCTTGTTTGAACCTCTTAATGGATGAATTTGCCTGTGGCTCAGTGCTAGTGTTTTGTCGACCATCTTGTGTACTTCGCTGCCATGTATTTTGTTTTCATGTTTGGTGGCTGTAGCATGTTCATTCCGTTGCATTTAGATGCCTACTTGCTGTAAGTCGCATACCGGTGTCGTATCTTAAAACGCTTGCCATTTCCAAACCGTAGCTCCGATTCCTATGATCTTTATATCGTTTTCGAGCGATTTCATCCCCTCTATCCAGTGGCACACTTGGTTTTCCAAGTTGATGCCAGGTTCATGCTTTTCCTGTCATATCTTGCATTTTGCATCCCGCATTGCATCCCGCATAGCATATCGTCATTTCATCATATTGCTTGGTCTTGCCCGTGGTTGATTGTATCCTTGTTGCTTGTTTGTCTTGTTGGGTAGAGCCGGGAGACGAGTTCGCTACCGAGGAGCCCGTTGAGTTTGCTTGTGAGGATCCAGTCAACTCTGACAACTGTGCAGGCAAGATGATCATACCCTCGAAATCACTACTATCTTTGCTATGCTAGTTTGCTCGCTCTTTTGCTTTGCCAATGCTACGATGCCTACCTTTTGCTTGTCAGCCTCCCAATTGCCATGTTAAACCTCTAACCCACCATTGTCCTAGCAAACCGTTGATTGGCTAAGTTACCGCTTTGCTCAGCCCCTCTTATAGCGTTGTTAGTTGCAGGTGAAGATTGGAGCCGTTCCTTGTTGGAACATTTATATTCTTGTTGGGATATCATTATATTGCTATGTTATCTTAATGCATCTATATACTTGGTAAAGGGTGGAAGGCTGGGCCTCTCGCCTAGTGTTTTGTTCCACTCTTGCCGCCCTAGTTTCCGTCATACCGGTGTTATGTTCCCGGATTGTGCGTCCCTTACGCGGTTGGGCTATAATGGGAACCCCTTGATAGTTCGCCTTGATTAAAGCTTTTCCAGCAATGCCCAACATTGGTTTTACCATTTGCCACCTAGCCCCTTTTCCCTTGGGTTTCCGGAGCCCGAGGGTCATCTTATTTTAGCCCCCCACGGGCCAGTGCTCCTCTGAGTGTTGGTCCGAACTAGAGCCCTGTGCAGCGCCACCTCGGGGAAACTCAAGGTTTGGTTTTAGTTGTACGGATTGCTCATCTGAGTGTGCCCTGAGAAAGAGATATGTGCAGCTCCTATCGGGATTTGTCGGCACATTCGGGCGGTGTTGCTGGACTTGTTTTAACCTGTCGAATCATCTTGTTGTACCGAGATACCGAGTCTGATCGGTGTGTCTTGGGTGGAGGTCTATTCCTTCGTTGACCGTGAGAGCTTGTTATGGGCTAAGTTGGGACCCCCCTGCAGGGATTGATCTTTCGAAAGCCGTGCCCGCGGTTATGGGCAGATGGGAATTTGTTAATGTCCGGTTGTAGATGACTTGAACTAAACTTAATTAAAATGAATCAACCGTGTGTGTTACCGTGATGGCCCCTTCTCGGCGGAGTCCGGGAAGTGGACACGGTGTTGGAGTTATGCTTGCGCAGGTTGTTCCTTTAGCTTCTCGCTCGTGCTTCGCCTTCTCTTCTCGCTCTCTTTTGCGTATAAGTTAGCCACCACATATGCTAGTCGCTTGCTGCAGCTCCACATATATTTGCCTTATCCATTCCTATGAGCTTAAATAGTTTTGATCGCGTGGGTGTGAGATTGCTGAGTCCCTGTGGCTCACAGATACTACAACTCCAGATGCAGGTCCAGGTGATCCCGCTCCAGTTGACGATTACGAGCTCAGGTGGGAGTTCGACGAGGACTCTCAGCGATTCTATGTGTCTTTTCCGGATGATCAGTAGTGGTGCCTAGTTGGGGTTATCGATTTAGGACCTTGTCGCATGTCGGGGGTCTTTTCTATTTTGGCGCCGTAGTCGGGCCATGAGTGTTTGTTTGATGGATGTTATTTATGTACTCTGATGTGACGTGGCGAGTGTAAGCCAACTATGTTATCTCCCCCTTTTATTATGTATTACATGGGATGTTGTAATGATTGCCTGACTTGCGACATTGCTTTCAATGCGGTTATGCCTCTAAGTCGTGCCTCGACACGTGGGAGCTATAGCCGCATCGAGGGCGTTACACCTAGGAACAGCACAGTACCGTCGTTGAGCGTTTATTCAACTTTGCATCTCCGAATTGATTATTGCTGACATTGTTGCTACCATATAATAAGCCTTCCCAGCTCCACATACCTCTATGTCGTGTGTTTGACTCTCCCTGGTAATTTATCTATCTAAGCTTTGAGAGTTTTGACTACATCGGTTACCGATCACCACCTGCTATCGGGTAAGAACTGGTAAGAATTTGAGGTTTGCTTGACGGATTTGTGACACCCCGCCACTTTCTAGTAGTCTATATGATCATATTCTTGTGTGTTTCTATTCCTGCTAACCATGGCAGGACCACAAGCCAACGAGATTGACTAGGAGGGCATGACGAACAAGGAGTTGCATGATAAATTTCAGCAAATGATGAGTGGCCAGGTGGAAGATGTGCTAAACAGATTTGAAGAGGCCATGGAGAAGATAGATGGCATGGAGAAGTCGTTCGAGACAAAGCTGGATAACAAGTTTAAAGAATTGCTCACGCATCTTCCCCAACCACCACCGGTTGCACCTGTTACAACTCTACAATGACAACAACAATTCCCCCTCCCGAATCAGTTCAGATGAGCGAAGCGTGTCTCTCTTGAGGATGGCCAAACTTCTGGTGCTGCTGTACCTACTGTTGATGCTTCTTTGGCTCCTGCTCCTGCTGCTGGTGGTGCCGAGGAGGATGACAATTATGCGGGCGATTATGAGGATGAGGTTCATCAAAATCAGAACTACGTGCAACCACCAGCACCAGGTCGTCCACATGCAAATAATCGCAACGGTAGGGCTGCACCACCACCTCAGGTACGAGAGCCTGACCATCTCCCTAAACTAAAACTGAATATTCAAACATTTGAGGGTAGATATGTTCCAGATATATATCTTACTTGGGAGTTAGAAACTGAACAACGTTTGACATGTTTACAATATCCCGAGGAGAGGCGTGTTGCTGCTGCTCTTTGTGCATTCACTAGTTTTGGTTGTGTGTGGTGGTCTGAACATCGTAGATTATATCCTAATAATATTCTAAGTACTTGGGCTGCTTTGAAAGCTGCTATACATACTCATTGGGTTCCACCATATTATCAACATGAATTACTTCAAAAATTGCAGCATTTAAGACAAGGAAAAAATTCTATAGAAGAATATTATCAGGAATTACAAACTGGCATGATTAGATGTGGTATTTGTTTAGGATAATGAAGCTATGCTTGCATGTTTTATGGCTGGATTAAATAAAGAGATTCATACCATTCTGTAGTATAAGGAGTATAATAATATCACTCATTTATTCCATCTTGCTTGCAAAGCTGAATGTTAAGTGCAGGATCGAGATGCATTGGCACGAACTAATTTTTCTGCAGGTTGATCTTCATCATGGACACCACGTACATCCTCTACTCCCACATGTCCTACTGTGGCACCACTGACTTCAGCCGCCAATTCCAACCGAGATACAAGAAAACAAGCACCGCCACCACCATCTGCCAGGAGTACACCTTCTGATAGAGGCAAAAGTGTCCCGTCTTTCAAAGAGGAGGTGATTATCATTTCGGTGGAGTAGACTTTGATGACCTGACTACGAACGTGCGAGGACGTCGCGCCTTACCAATCGCTGAACCAACTCCGAGAGGTTCTGAGCACGCCGGAGCACGATCAACCTAACCACGAGGGTCTATTTCCTACAAGCAAACGAAGAACAAGCAAGAAACTGAGATTGCAATCTAGATATTGCGAATATAAGATGAAAGCTTTATTGATCAAGGTGGGGTTCTGTGACGTCTTGGTTTGGTCGTTGAACACAAACGAAGTACGCGAAGTTGCAGCTATGGCGAACTTTTAATCTAAACAAAACCCAAAGTCTAAATGACACCCTAAGGGTTGTATATATGGAGGAAGAGGGGGGGAATTTCATGGCCCTTGGGGGAGGGGTCCAAAACCAACCCTAACTCTTGTTTCCCCACACATACGGACTCTAAAAATAACCTATACTTAAGTATTTTGAAATTACATGGGCCTGGCCCAATAATAAGGTGACGCAGCACCTAAAATAGCCTTTGGACGAAATTTATGAAGTGGCATCTTGTATTTTCGCCCAGGGCTTCATGCACTCCTTATGGTGGCTTCAAAGTCCTGAAATCATCACTTGTAACTCCATTCTTGATCCCCTTGTGCATGCCATCATCTCCATGCTTGGTCTTGCTCCAGTGTTCATCCCTCTTATCCATGCCAGGCCCTTCATTTGTAAGCATAATAAATGTATCCAATTTAGGCAGCATCATATTCTCATGAACATTAGAATCATTACCAAGAAACGAAAGTACCTGATAATTTAATTGGCGTGCGCGAGCTCTAGTAATTGGTCCAGTATGTATAGCAGCAGGGGTTGTGGGTGTAACAATGGTATTGATGTCCTCATCATTTTGGAAAATGTTCCAACCATCTTATCTGAGTGAGATTCAGATCTGATTGGTGACAGGATACCTCGGACTCTAGATGCCTGAGAAGGAAGGGGTGCAACACAATTTGACGAGATGGTGCTGCCAGATTGTCGGGAAATGAACTATGGAAGCAAGTCCCGAATTAGGAGTTCATCATTAAACCAAGGAGATGACGAGGAGGTGGCTGATGGACTTGGCGACAACTCATTGAGATTCCCAAAAAGCTAGATTTCCACAAGCATGCTGATGGACCTGATAATTTAATTGACGAGGAGGTGGCTGATGGACCTGATAATTTAATTGGCGTGCACGAGCTCTAGTAATTGGTCCAGTATATGTAGCAGTAGGGGCTGTGGGTGTAACAATGGTATTGATGTCCTCATCATCCTCCCCTTCTTAAAATGAAGTTGTCCTTGACGGATGCTCATCTTCCTCACCCAAATAAGGCTTCAAATCTGCAATGTTAAAAGTGGGACTAACCCCAAAATCTGCAGGCAGCTCAAGTTTATATGCATTATCATTTATTTTCTCTAACACCTTAAAAGGACCATCAGCACATGGCATTAGCTTTGATTTGCGCAAATTATGAAATCTATCCTTACGCAAATGTAACTCATGTAGGGTGGAACCCTAGATGGCCGATCTTTCACGAAAGGAGCGGATCCCAATGAGGAACACGAGGAACATGAAGAACACAAGGGGAAACACGAGGGAAAACACGAGAGAATCACTCAAACCAACAAGATACGGTCACACATATGCTACATCCTTGAAATACAAAGAGATACAAGATCCAAATCCAACAAAGGACGATACATAGGGTAATCGGTTCTTCTCCGTGAAGAGGCCTTGAATCCACGAGGGATCTTCCCGTGAGGGGTCTTGTATCCAAGGTGGATCTTCTCCGAAGAGGCCGCAGTCTCTCTTGGTGGAGTGGATCCGGATGGATGAGCAAAGCTCTATATCACATATGAGCTAACACAACGCTAACCCTAGAAAGAGGGAGGAGTATATATAGTTTAGGTGGGCGAAGGGGTACATGGGCCTCGGCCCTTCAATGTGCGCAGACAGGCGGAGCCGGATGTCCGGGCCTTCATGAGGAGCCGGATGTCCGGGCTGGCGGAGCTGGTCTCGGTGCTCTCTAGATAGCCTGCGCCAAATTTCCGGGCAGGTGCCGGATGTCTGGCCCGTCATGGGGCGCCGGATGTCCAGGGGTCGGTCGGATGTCCGGCTGATGTAGTCACCTGTCGTCTGTCTCTCTCTGGTCTTCTTCTGGTTGGTGGCGCCAGATGTCCGAGCTCCTACCGGATGTCCGGCCTTTGTAGCTCCGCGGCGACTCCACTTGAGGCACTTCTTGATCCGATTCCATGTGGACTTGTCCTATGCTTCGAGCATCTCCATGGTTGTCTCCTCAGTTCGTAAGCACATGTAGTGTCTTTGCATGTGGTAGCAACCATGTCTCGCACGAATAGAAAGGGGAAGCATTTAGGAGCGGGTTCACCTTGGGTACAATGGTGTATGCTTGAGGTCTCGTCATATGTCCACTTGGGGCTTGGGGAGTAGTCTTAGTGTTAATGGGGATGATCGTTGGATGCTCCGCATCATCGCCCCTCCCTTGGGAAATATACGACCTCGGACCGAAAACCTCATCACCATGGAAACGGTTGTCGTGGACGGACTTGTAATTGGACGAAGTGGAAGACATGGAACAATCCAAGTACTCGAAGGTATCTCCGGAGTGGTACACATGCAAAAAGAGCAAACACAAATGAAACTTGGAAATACAATGGTTAGCGCACACAAGGTGTCAATCATGTAAGAATGAGTCCGTGTGTGATAGCTTGGCTTATTAGGGATGATAGACTACTCATACCAATAAGGAATTCCTTCTTTTCCGGGAGCCCATTTAGACAGAACTCCAAAGTTAAGCGTGCTCAGCTTGGAGTAGTGTCAGGATGGTTGACCGACCGGGAAGTTGCTCCCGGGTGCGCACGAGTGAGGACAAAGTGCGCAGAAAAGACTAGTATTGATCTGTGGGGCCAGTCTAGATCCTGCCAGGAGTAACGACCATCGGCCGGTGTGTCCGGGGCGTTACACTGTGTGGCAAGATTGTTCGTGGCAAAGCGCATGAAGCTTATCAAGATGATATAGAATGATATGCAGTTCATGGGAGCAAAAACATTCATTGTGCACACAAATGTGTTGTGAATATGATCAATGCAACCACGGCGCAAAATGATGTCATAGTGAGATGGTTTATCAATATCATGAATATGGCAATGGATGCTCAATATGAATAAGTTATCATGGAATTGATGGTAGGCAATATGATCATGATGTATGAATATGCCATCAAGGAAGATCACAACAAATTTGCTAAGGAAATGCACAAGCTCATATATCATGGATGACATGGGAATACAATATGCAACAAGGCAATCATAATGTGACTCAATCCACGCATGGGGTGCAAACTTGTGGTGAGTATGATATGTCCATTGAGCATGAAATGTGTGAGCACAATCAACAAATATGTATGTGTTGGTGCAACGTGTCAAAGGAGTGATTATGTACCAATGCTCGATGTCGTGGCATGAGTGGAGGCAAGTGACAATGAACAAAATATATCATGTGAGAGGCACGAGCATATATGTCATCAACCCAAGAAAGCGAGTAAGAGTTGAACATGGGTGATGCGACAAAGCAAGCAATCATAGTGATCAAGTCAAGCAAACTAGTAGTGTGAAGATGCAACATACTAGAAGGAATCATGGCAAGCATGTCATGTATGCAAGTAGTGGGCATGAATAATACACATGACATATCACAAGCATGAAAGCAAGATATGAGAAAAATACCGTCAATGTATTGGCAAGAGATTCTATGTAAATAGCAATGGAACATCATGACTCTCCCAACACAAGAATCAACAATAGCATGTGGTACATGGTAAACATGGTAATAGCAACATGTATCTCCACCAAGCATGCAAATGCACATAGTAGTAAAATGGTGGGTCATGGGTAAATGCACACAAGGGTCACAATTGCATGGCAAGGACATAGAAATAGGCATAACATGCAAAGTGAACATGATATAATGGGCATAATGTAGCAAGTGGTAAATAGCCCATAGCTGTGTGAGAGCCAAGTAAAAAGAATACGAGAAGTCGGTGCATGAAGAGAACAGTGGTATGAATAGTTCACGGGATTCCAAGTCATCTTTGCTCTCAAGAGCTCGTTTCGTCAACTCTTGGGATTGAGAGGTCGACGAGTATAAGTGAGTACCTACACAAAACAAAGACAAATGAAAAATTGTGTGTGCATGGTATATGTACACATCATCCATCATGATGCGCACGTGCATGTGCTGGTTAGCACAAAATATCCAATGATCAAATGAATGAGATGCATGATATAGAAACATATCCTCCATCATGAGAGGTTTGTTATTATGTATATCATAATGGAGACTCAAATTGTGTAATGCATCATGAGAAATATGTATAGCATTGTTATTCGTGGAATGCGTATGGTGCAAGCAATTATGGGAAGCATTCAAAGCATAGGATGTATCAAAATCTCCTAATATGTATGAGGAAACTATGGGGGTCTCCTCATCATCATTAGTGGAAACATCACATGGAGAATATTGATAACATTCAAAGCAATGCATATCCGGAGCAATGTGTTCATGGCATGGCATAGTAGATGAATTGCGCCAAGCATGTAAAGGAAGTATGGCAATATCATCACATGAAAAACAAAAGCCAATAACCATCATCTAGTCATCTATGAAATTAGTGCAAATGGGATTTATTTTAATGGGGCATGCATAGTTACGATGTTGAG
Source organism: Triticum aestivum (assembly GCF_018294505.1). Classification (NCBI taxonomy): domain Eukaryota; kingdom Viridiplantae; phylum Streptophyta; class Magnoliopsida; order Poales; family Poaceae; genus Triticum; species Triticum aestivum. Next base: position 304,054,653 of record NC_057809.1, read on the forward strand.
ATTGAAATGATGCAATATGGGAGATCTCACTCATAGCATATGACAAGTTTAATGGATTGTCAAACATGATGTGACCGATAGAATTTTCACAAGATATCCTATGGAGCATAGCATCACAACTAGCAAATCAACATGCTCATCATCGTATTCATCATAAATAGGTGGCATATCTAAGCATGTAGAAGACATAGTATGTGGTGAACCCATAAGGTGATCATCATCATGCAAGCAATCATTTTCAAGATAGTCCACTAGTGGGACAAGTGAAGTACCATCACCTAGGTTACCTTTGGAGCATCGCTCATGTGTTGTAGGTGAGGTGTCGAAGATCCACTCGTTGTCATCTTCATCTTGATGGTACCATGTGGGGGTGCATCTTATTCCACCATGGCCATCATCGTCTCCATTGGAGGTATGGACTCGTCGAGGATAGGCATGTTGTCATGTAGGATACATAGCACCAAAGAAAACACACTCGGAGTAGAGGTTAAGTCGTTAGAAATCATAGTGACTTCACGTGCCGTGTCAACTACCTCAGTCACTAAGTGTTGTGGCCGACTCACTCCCTCTTGGATGCTCTCACTCGTATGGTTGGTGGAGTCACTCAAATTGCTCTCAACCTCACATAGGATGTATGGCATGCTCTCAAGTGTGGGGCTAGTGGTGGTCACACTCATCCTCTCGTAGGAAAGGCACTCAATGTCATATATGGTGGAGTCACTCGTCTCACTCATGTGGTGGTGGCTCTCCTTACATGGCAATTGGGGCATATCTTCATATGTGGGTGTCGGAGAGATGTTGGTGCAAATGACTCCATGCTCAACTCCTATCGCCGCCTTGGTTGAAGGGATAGTCCCATTCTCAACCTCCTCATCCATAACGCCTCCAAAGATAAATGTTGTAGGATGTGACAAAACATCACTCTCCTCCGAGACCAAAGAGAGAGTCTCATGTGCGGTCTCGTAGCTTGACTCGGAGTATGAGTCCAAAATGGGTGCCATCTTCAAGTTGTTGAAGAGGATCGCGCTGGTCGCCATGGTCGAAGGGGATGGCCCTAGCTCGACCTTCTCGTCACAATATTGTTGTTGGAGGCCCATATGATGTGGCACCTCGTAACTCATCTCCATGACCGAAGGGAAATTGCCATGATCGGCCATCTTCCTTGAGGGGCTTCCGAAGATGGAAGTGTCACCCTCGCTTGTAGGTGGTCGCCTTGTTGTTGAAGATGTCGATGTAGGCGAACTCATGGGAAGTAGGCGAGGATGCCGTACGTCCAAAGGCGAAGATGCCTTGATATCACTTGGCAAAGATGCCGAAGTGGTGGTGGTAGTAGCCGTAGCTTCCTCTTGGTGGTGCTTGTCTTGCGGTCTTCTCTTTTGCTCATGAAGCTTGGTCATAGCTTGATGTAGAGCTTGTTGGGACTTGTAGGTTTGCGCATGTCGAGCATCTTCATGTTGATGGTGTCGTTGTCGTGCTTGTGACCGTAGGAGATGTCGTTCATCGTCGTCGTGCACAAGATGCTTGGAGGTGACTTGCCCATCATGACGATGTGGATCATGAATGTGATGATGGTCTCCATGTAGATGTGGACGTGAATGACGTAAACTTGCATCGCATGGGCGCTCCGAAGATGGTCGACTTGCTCATCGTCGCCTTGAGGATGATGAAGGGAAAGAAGACTTGTAGTCAGCCACCATGCCTCGTAGTTAATCCTTTAGCTCGTCCAACTTGGTGTCGATGTAGTCCATTTTCCTTGCTTCGGAGTGTTGTATGTTGATGGCGAGGTTGTCGAGGCGCTCTCGCAAGGTAGATTGTGCACCTTGCATTTCCTATTGTAGTCCAAAGATGGACGTTTTGGTGATGTAGTTGTTCATGCCGTCATTGTCGTGGAAGACCGGAGATGAAATGCATTTCCTATCCATCACAAGATTAGAGCAAATATGAGTGGAAGAAAGGAGAGAGTTATACCAAATATACCTTGACCGATGTTGAAAATGAATCAATGATCACTTGATGATGTAACTAGGAAATAGCACAATTGGTACCGATCTCGTCAATTTCTCACACCTACACAAATAAAGCTTATGGTGGAGCTCGGTGAGGATAGTGGCACAAAAATTTGATGCAAAATGTTAGCAAGAGTGAATAATGTTGAAAGAGATTCACAAATTCGCAAGTGAAACAAGTAGACCAATAGCAATATGTGGCACACGGGAAGACACACACAAATAGATAAATGGGGTCGTGCAGCCAAGGAATGAGCTTAAAATGTGGAATCCACGAAAAATGCTCTTGTTGCACAATTCTAGATATACGCTAGCATGATTGCTCAATAGGCAAATACGACACTTGTGCACAACCTATAGGAGACAAAAATGCAACAACTTCTATCCCAATTATGCTATGTATATATGGTTCCCGATGTTCCTCTCAAGGTGATCCAAGATGAGCTTATATGCAATGTGGTATGATGCTATGGCTATTGCTCACAAGCTTCTTTGCTCTCTTTTTCTTTGCTGAAAAGCTTATTCTTTTTTGGTCACTTTGCAAAATGCACAAACCAAGATAGCAATTGTATATATGCGGGAACAAACTTGTGGCACAAGAGATGATATGACGATACCAAGATGATACAAATATGATATGGTAAATGGAATTTGTAGATCAATGATCACTAATATGCACAAGAAACGTTGTCGAAAATACTCAAATGGCTAGTCTCGATAGGCAAGTGACGCAAAATAGGCTAGGGGTTATCAATGCAATTTCAAGGAGAATGTACAATGATGTCGTCGAGGTTACCGTCCCTTGCGATGATGAGTGGTAGTGTTGTCGATGTCGACCCGTTCCTAATTAGCTGAAACACCTTAGGAAACGAAAAAACTGCAAACTCAAAATCTCCAAAGGCAAATGTCAAATGGTGGTAGCGAGAATGTGGTGGTGGTTGCGGAAGTATTGGTGAAACCCGGTCAAAATGGGTTAAGGTGGAAGGGTATGATGGGCTATGCACGGTGTCCGAGTTGAAGGCACGGTCCCTAAGTAGCCGAAACACCTTAGGAAACACAACTCACAACACAAACAAAATTGGGTTAAGTTCAGGTGGCGGAAGTGTATGGTGGGCAAGCCTATGCGGATGTTATGGTGGTGGTTGGTGAAGAAACAACTATCCCTAAGTAGCCTAAACACCTTAGGAGACTCGAATCACTACTCAAGCAACCATAAGGAACAAAATTGGTTAGGTTGCGGAAGTCGGTGGTGGTTATGCGGATGATATGCTGGAAGCCCTTGGCAAAGATGTCAAAGTTCCAAAAAATTTGATGGAGTCAAATGGTGTTGGTAGTATTTTTGCGGGGTGGGGGATGTCAACAGCTTCAAAACGAGCTAAAGAATGTCAAAAACGGAATCCGGATGAATTAGTTATGGCCAAACGGTGAAACACCGAAGGCTGAAATGCCAGGGGCCAGACATCCGGGGTCGGGGCCAGAAATCCAGGACCAGATGTCCAGAACTGCGTGTGAATTGCAATCCAGGAGCCGGATGTCCGGGCCTAAGGGCCGGATGTCCAGGGGGGCAGATGTCCGGTGCTACGAGCTGGATGTCCGAGCTCCAAATCTGAGGATGAGCTCGATTTTGGGGGCGGAAATTGATGATTTTGGGGGTGAAATTGGAGAGATTTCGGGGATGGAAAGTGGGGAAACTTGGGGATATGCTAGATCCACTCGAAACCAAGCAAATCCATGGATCAAATCCATCAAAACTTCATCACACCAACAAATCACCAAAAAAAATTGGGGGGCTATTTTTGTGGGGAATTTTCGAATTAGGGACGAAATCAACAAAATTAGGATAGAAACAAAGAGGGGAGGCTCCTAAATCTTGATCAACGTGGCTCATGATACCAAGATGATGTAGGGTGGAACCCTAGATGGCTGATCTTTCACAAAAGGAGCGGATCCCAACGAGGAACACGAGGGGAAACATGAGGGAAAACATGAGAGAATCACTCAAACCGACAATATACGGTCACCCATATGCTACATCCTCGAAACACAAAGAGATACAAGATCCAAAACCAACAAAGGACGATACATAGGGTAACCAGTTCTTCTCCGTGAGGAGGCCTTGAATCCACGAGGGATCTTCCCGTGAGGGGTCTTATATCCAAGGTGGATCTTCTCCGAAGAGGCTACATTCTCTCTCGGTGGAGTAGATCCGGATGGATGAGCGAAGCTCTATCTCACATATGAGCTAACACAATGCTAACCCTAGAAAGAGGGAGGAGGAGGAGTATATATAGTCTAGGTGGGCGAAGGCGTACATGGGCCTCGACCCTTCACTGTGCGCAGACTGGAGGAGCCGGAATGTCTGGGCATAGGGCCGAATGTCCGGACCTTCGTGAGGAGCCGGATGTTCGGGCTTGCGGGTCGGATGTCCGGGCTGGCGGGGTTGGTCTCGGTGCTCTCTGGATAGCCTCCGCCGGATTTCCGGGCAGGTGCCGGATGTTCGGCCCGTCGCGGGGCGCCAGATGTCTGGGGGTCGGCTAGATGTCCGGCCGCCGTAGAGTCGCCCGGCGTCCGTCTCTCTTTGGTCTTCTTCTGGTTGGTGGCGCCGGATGTCCGTGCTCCTACCGGATGCCCAGCCGCTGTAGCTCCGTGGTGACTCCACTTGAGGCACTTCTTGATCTGCTTCCCTGTGGACTTGTCCTATGCTTCGAGCATCTCCATGGTTGTCTCCTCAGTTCCTAAGCACATGTAGTGTCTTTGCATGAGGTAGCAACCATGTCTCGCATGAATGGAAAGGGGAAGCATTTAGGAGCGGGTTCACCTTGTGTCCAATGGCGTATGCTTGAGGTTTCGTCGTATGTCCACTTGGGGCTTGGGGAGTAGTCATGGTGTACATGGGGATGATTGTCGGATGCTCCGCATCAGTAACCAAACAAGATCTCTCCAGGTGCAAACACAACATGCTTTCTACCCTTATCTGTAACATCCCAAATTTTCAATTTGGAATGTTATACATTATATCATCAATGCATATCATATTTCTTTTGCATTTTGTTTGATCCTAGAAATTCTACGCAACTCAATGACCCACGGAGAGAGTTGGGGATTTCGATATTTTCATATTTGAGTTCTCTCAAATTTTGAGAATAGGATCATTTGATTTTATTTATTTTATCATCAATTATTTCTAATACAGAAATATGAGAGAGGGAATAAAATGACTTTCCCAAAATAAAGAAATATTGAGGATTTAATAATAAAATCAAATAAGATTTTATTTCGGAGTTTTTCGGTGTTTTATTTAAAATTAGGAAAAAATGTGTTTTTCACAATTGCATTTAGGTCCCAAATAAATGTTCACCTTGTGAGACTTGATTTTAGAACCCCGTGAAAATTTATTTCGGAAATTTTGGAGTCCGTTTAGTATTTCTTTTTTTTCTTTTCTTCCGAGCAGAATATATATATATATATATATATATATATATATATATATATATATATATATATATATATATATATATATATATAAACGCGCCGGGCGCCGACTGGGCCAAGGCCCAGCCGACGGCCCACCCCGCCGCCTGCGTCTCCCTCCGGGGTGATGGCTGACATACCGTTGAGAGATATAGTGCCTTTGGAAACTATTCAGTTGGATAACGATTTGACCTACGAGGAGAAGCCAGTTAAGATCCTCGAGTTTGCCAACCGAGTTACTCGCAGCAAGGTTATCAAGTTTTGCAAAGTTTAGTGGAGCCACCACTCAGACGATGAAGCCACCTGGGAGCGAGAGGAAGATTTGTTCAAGGACCACCCTCACCTATTTTCTATCCAACCCGAATCTCGAGGGCGAGATTCATCTTAAGGGGGGTAGGTTTGTAACATCCCAAATTTTCAATTTGGAATGTTATACATTAGATCATCAATGCATATCATATTTCTTTTGCATTTTGGTTGATCCTAGAAATTCTACGCAACTCAATGACCCACGGAGAGAGTTGGGGATTTCGATATTTTCATATTTGAGTTCTCTCAAATTTGGAGAATAGGATCATTTGATTTTATTTATTTTATCATCAATTATTTCTAATACAGAAATATGAGAGAGGGAATAAAATGACTTTCCCAAAATAAAGAAATATTGAGGATTTAATAATAAAATCAAATAAGATTTTATTTCGGAGTTTTTCGGTGTTTTATTTGAAATTAGGAAAAAATGTGTTTTTCAAAATTGCATTTAGGTCCCAAATAAATGTTCACCTTGTGAGGCTTGATTTTAGAAGCCCGTCAAAATTTATTTCGGAAATTTTGGAGTCCATTTAGTATTTCTTTTTTTTTCTTTTCTTCCGAGAGGAATATATATATATAAAAAAATGCGCCGCGCGCCGACTGGGCCAAGGCCCAGCCGACGGCCCACCCCGCCGCCTGCGTCTCCCTCCAGGAGACCAGAGCCGCGCCGCCGCCCGAGTCTGGCTCGGGGCCGCCGCTGTGCCCCCTCCCCCAAGGCAGCAACCCCTCCCTCTCTTAAATACCGAGCCGCCCCGCCGCCCTCACCTCACCCTGCCCCGCCGCCCGCCAAGCCGCAGCCGCCCCGCCGCCTGCGCTGCTGCCGCCGCCGCCGCGCGCCGCACGCCGCCGCCAACGCTGCCGCTGCTGCACCGCCTCGCCGCCCCGCATAGCCGCCGCTGCCGCCGGAGCCCCGCCCCGCCCGCCGGAGTATCTCGCCGGAGGTATAGCCGCCGTCGTTCGCCGTTCATTTTTTTTAAATAACCGCCTCGGTTTTTTTTCGAAACCCTAGATCGGTTTATTTCTCTGGTTATTTAATTAGTGAATGTTCACCGATTCGTTCATTTTAACGAACAAGTTCATCGTTTAGTTTCAGATAACGAATGTTCGTTCGTTAATCTGTTCTTTGTTTTTCTTTTCTCGGATTAAATCCGCGATTTTTCTGATTGTGATTCCTGATCCGATTTTTGTTTTAGTTTAACTTTTCGCTCATTTATCGGAATTAGGCGATTCAAGCGCCTAGGGATTCGTCTTGAAACCCTCTATCCGTTTAACCAACCTAAACAAGATTTTGCTACTGTAAAATTTTCCCTAGATCCAGATTGCTAGAACGAAGTTGTTTTCTTTCGCCGTTTGTCTTTCGTTACTTCGTTTGATTTGATTCTTTTGCCAACCGGAGTTCTTAAGTTGAACCTTCTGGTTAGATCTCTTATTTGAGCTTTACCTGTGCATTAGATGAGTACTTATTGTATGCTCGTTTGTTTGTTTGCGATAGAGTATCCAGAGTGCGCCGCTTGTTACTTCGAATCGCTAGGTTTCCCGGATCATCAGCAAGGCAAGTAACACTTTGATCATACCTTCTCTACTACCCAGTTTTATTGCATTAGATCAATCCACACACATTGCATGATTAGGATCTAATTAAATTGTGGGATGGGAAGTAGATGAGGTAGTACCTATTATCAGTTTATTTTTCAAACCTTTGGGAGTTACTTCTACGTTTGCTTATCATGCCATGCTATGTTAGTAGACGTGGATTGGGTGAGTGAAATCCATTGACAGATGTGAGATTGTTAATTAATGGTTTATCTAAGGTGGCAACTTAAACACACATCTGGGTGGATTGAGGCACCTGGGTATTCCAGGACTTGCCTGTTTTCTTTTGGACCGCCACCCAGGCTCAAAGGGATCATGAGAGTATTCATACTAGAAACTTCCGTGTGCAGCCACAAGCTATTATGGGCTCTAGCATAGTTGACTAAGTTGTGCGAACTCTTACAGTGGTAGACTAGCAGATGTAGGGGATGTAGGTGGTACGGTCTACCCGATCGTAAGGTGCTAGTGCTTCTGAAAGACTATGTCTCGGTCATCCGTCTTCTCAAACACCCTGTAGTGCGAGAAACCAAACGGAGGCGATCGAGTCTTGTGGGGAAAAGTGCGCAAACCTCTGCAGAGTGTAACAAACTAATCATGATTAGCCGTGTCCCCGGTTATGGACATCTTGAGTATCTAGTACTTGGATTATCATGTGAATCTCAACATGTTACTCTAAATTAATTTTGTTGGGTTATGTTTAATGATGATGCTTAATTGGGAATGAGAATGCTGTCAACCATTCTCAATGTTTAACAACTACCATGATAGTTAAATAAAATTATTCCTTTGAAGTAGGGAAAAATTGGCTTTACGCAAAACTGTAACCATAGAGCTTTCCACCAGCCAAATATGCATATAGTATAGCTGTTTCATTCCATTACTCTCTATGTGTTACCTTGCCAGCATATTCCATGTGCTGACCCGTTTTCGGGCTGCAACGTTAATGTTGCAGACTTTTCAGACGACGATTAAGGAGTTTTTAGGTCGTGGTTCTATACTCAGTGATGCCGTTGGAGTTGATGGACTCACTTATCTTCCAAGCCTTCCGCTGTTATCGTTATTAGATGGCCTTAAGCCATATTTATTGTAATAAGTTCTCTTCTGAGACACTCGATGTAATAAGTGTGTGATTGCTACTCTGCTATAAATCCTCCGAGTACTATGTGGTGTCAGCATTACTGATCCAGGGATGACACCGGAGCACAGAGATCAGACTGTTTGAGGTCTGGTCGCTACATTATCTCTAGCAAGTTTATATTTAGCATTCATATGCTTAATGTTCTCCTTAGCTAACGCGTGCATTTTTAAAATCAATTCAGCATGTTGTTTAGCATCAAAATTAACCTTCTCCGAAGATGGAAGAGGCAACAAATCAATAGGTGCGCGAGGTAGGAAACCATACACAATTTCAAAAGGGCACATCTTAGTAGTAGAATGCAATGAATGATTATAAGAAAATTCTATATGAGGCAAGCATTCTTCCCACATTTTCTGAATTATTCTTTAAAACAGCCCTAAGCATAGTAGACAATGTTCTATTGACTACTTCAGTTTGTCCATCAGTTTGGGGGTGACAAGTAGTACTGAAAAGCAGTTTAGTCCCCAACTTAGCCCAGAACCATCGCCAAAAGTGGTTGAGAAAGTTAGTATCACGATCTGAAACAATCGTATTTGTCACACCATGCAAGCGAATAATTTCATGAAAGAACAAATCAGCAACATTAACAACATCATCGCTTTTATGACATGGTATAAAGTGTGCCATTTTCAAAAATCTATCCACGACAAAAAATATGCTATCCCTCCCCTTCTTTGTTCGAGGTAACCCTAAAACAAAGTCCATAGATACATCCTCCCAAGGAACACTAGGTATAGGCAAAGGCATATATAAACCATGAGGATTGAGTCGTGACTTAGCTTTTTGACATGTAGTGCAGTGAGCAACAAAACTCCCAACATCCTGTCTCATATTTGGCCAAAATAAATGTGTAGCGAGTACGTCCTCCGTCTTCTTCACGCCAAAGTGTCCCATTAATCCTCCTCCATCCGCCTCCTACAACAACAAAAGACGAACAGAGTTAGCTGGAATGCATAGCTTGTTAGCACGGAACACAAATCCATCATTAACGACGAACTTGTTCCATGTTCTTCCGTCTTTACAATTCTGCGTTACATCATTAAAATTAGTATCATGCACATATTGATCTTTGATGGTCTGCAAACCAAATATTTTGAAGTCAAGTTGTGAAAGAATAGTATAGCGACGAGACAATGCATCAGCAATAAAAATTTCTTTACCCTTCTTGTGTTTAATGACATAATGGAAAGTCTCCATGAATTCAACCCATGTAGCATGTCTACGATTCAGTTTAGCTTGACTTTTAATATGTTTCAAAGATTCATGATTAGAATGTATAACAAATTCTTTGGACCATAAATATTGTTGGCATGTTTCCAAAGTCCGAAAAACAGCATATAATTCTTTATCATAAGTAGAATAATTCAGACTAGGCCCACTCAATTTTTCAGAAAAGTATGCAACAGGTTTGCCATCTTGTAATAACACACCTCCTAATCCAATTCCACTAGCATCACATTCAAGCTCAAAAAGTCTTATTAAAATCAGGAAGTTAGAGTAAAGGAGCATGTGTTAACTTATCTTTCAAAACCATGAAGGCTTCTTCCTGTGCGGTACCCCAAACAAATGGCACATCCTTCTTTGTAAGCTCATTGAGAGGTGCAGCAATGGTGCTGAAATCTCTCACAAAACGCCTATAGAATCCAGCGAGGCCAACAAAACTCCTCACTTGTGTGACCGTTTTGGACTGCGGCCAACTCTCAATATCTTCAATCTTGGATTCATCAACTTCAATTCCCTGTGGTAACAACATAGCCAAGAAAAGATACCCGGTAGGTGCAAAAGGTGCACTTCCCAAGGTTACCAAACAAACATGCATCACGTAGAGCAATAAAAATAGCACGTAAATGTTCTAAATGTTCCCCCAAAGATCTGCTATAAATCAGTATATCATCAAAATAGACTACCACAAATCGTCCAATGAAAGCACGTAAAACTTCGTTCATTAATCTCATGAATGTACTAGGTGCATTAGTTAACCCAAAAGGCATGACCAACCACTCATATAATCCAAACTTAGTTTTAAATGTTGTTTTCCACTCATCTCCCAATTTCATACGAATTTGATGGTATCCACTACGCAAATCAACTTTGGAAAATATTGTAGAGCCACTCAATTCATCAAGCATATCATCTAGCCTAGGAATAGGATGACGATAACAAATAGTAATATTATTAATGCCTCTACAATCAACACACATACGCGATGTACCATCCTTTTTCGGCAATTGAATAATAGGAACAACACAAGGACTAAGGGATTCACGTATATAGCCTTTGTCGAGCAGCTCCTGGACTTGACGCATAATCTCCTTCGTCTCCTATGGATTGGTACAGTATGGTGCACGGTTGGGTTGCGATGCACCGGGAATTAAGTCAATCTGATGCTGAATCCCTTGAATAGATGGTAATCCCGGTGGCACGTCTTGTGGAAGACATCAGTGAACTCCTATAAAATGTTAGTAACAGCAGGAGGCAAAGAGGAAGGCACATCCTCGAATGAAAATAATGCCTCTTTGCACACAAAAGCATAACAAACAGATTTGCTAAAATCTAGATCATCAATATTAGATTTGGTGGCAAGTAAACATGCATTTTTCAATGTAATTTCAGAAGCAACACTAGCTGGTTTATTATTAGGCTTCATTTGTTGCTCAAATTGTTTTGCCACAATCTGATTTTCACTCTTATTTTTCTCCTACTTTGCTTTATTAGCTCTATTAATATCATCTTTCAAAATGGAATCAGGATTCATAGGAAACAAAGTAATATTTTTGTCCTTATGGACAAGAGTATACTGATTGTTCTACCATGGTGTACAGAATTTTTATCAAATTGCCATGGTCTACCAAGTAATAAGAAACATGCTTGCATAGGTACCACATCACAATCAACATAATCAGCATATGTAGAGATACTAAAATGCACAGGAACAATATGTGTTACCTTAACCTTGCCGCTGTTGTTGAACCATTGGATGTAGTAAGGATGTGGATGTGGTCTTGTGGTGAGGGATAGCTTCTCCACCATCTCCATGCTAGCCAAGTTGTTGCAGCTCCATCAATCTATGATGACGCGAACAGGACGTTCCTTCACAACTCCTTTTGTATCGAACAAATTATGCCTCTGATTTTGCTCTACTTGTGTAACCTACACACTCAAAACACGTTGAGCAACTAAACATTCATACCCGTCAGCATCTTCAGCAGCCATGTATTGTGTCTCATGATCAGAATCATCTCCATCGTGTTCTTCACTTGTAATAAGAGCCAAAGTCTCCTCATCATAGTCACTAGCGGACTCATACCCATGATGTCTATTACACAACCTTCTTCTTGTAGACGTTGTTGGGCCTCCAAGTCCAGAGGTTTGTAGGATAGTAGCAAATTTCCCTCAAGTGGATGACCTAAGGTTTATCAATCCATGGGAGGCGTAGGATGAAGATGGTCTCTCTCAAACAATGCTGCAACCGAATAACAAAGAGTTTCTTGTGTCCCCAACACACCCAATACAATAGTAAATTGTATAGGTGCACTAGTTCAGCGAAGAGATGGTGATACAAGTGCAATATGGATGATAGATATGAGTATTTGTAATCTAAAATTATAAAAACCACAAGGTAAGTAATGATAAAAGTGAGCACAAACGGTATTGCAATGCTAGGAAACAAGGCCTAGGGTTCATATTTTCACTAGTGCAAGTCCTCTCAACAATAATAACATAATTGGATCATATAACTATCCCTCAACATGCAACAAAGAGTCACTCCAAAGTCACTAATAGCGGAGAACAAATGAAGAGATTATGGTAGGGTACGAAACCACCTCAAAGTTATCCTTTCTGATCGGTCTATTCAAGAGTCTGTAGTAAAATAACACGAAGCTATTCTTTCTGTTCAATCTATCATAGAGTTCGTACTAAAATAACACCTTAAGACACAAATCAACCAAAACATTAATGACACCTAGATACTCCAATGTCACCTCAAGTATCCATGGGTACAATTATACGATATGCATCACACAATCTCGGTGTCACAGCCCTAGAATTGTTTGGAGATAGTTGCATCAGTGAGCATCATGCATCCTGTTAATTTCAAGAAACTTGAAATGAGGAAAGTGAAAGCCTCAGAAATCAATTTAAAAGAAGGGCAAGAACCCTTTAAATTGCATTCATTGTTTCCAAAATGCCTTCATAAATGTTTGTTAATTTTGGCAAGGCTTTGAGACCAAACCAAAATTAGGGAACATTTTTGTGGAATATTTTGGGCACTGAATTTAAATCACTATCCTATTTGAATTTGGAAATATACCCAAATATATATAGGATATATCTCCGAATACCTCTGATATATTTTATGTGCATTTGGAGAAGTCCATTTTGCAACATGAAATTATTAGAGGATAATTGACACTGTTTTTGAAATTGTTTTGAATTTTAAAAGCAGTGGCAAAGATAAAATAAAAACAAACAGAACAAAAAAACAGAAACACAGAGAGAGAGAGAGTTACCTGGACTTACCTCGGCCCACCTACTTGTTGCCGGCCCAGCTTCACCGGCCCAGCCCATCACCACCTCCTTCCCTGTCGTCTTCCTCCTCTGCCAGAAGGACGGGCGCGTGCCCGACGCGCGCGCACTGCACTGCGGCCACCTCCACCCTTCCTGGCTGCCCCCTCGTCGCTCTGGACCCTCCCCGCGACGCCACGCAACCTCCCCGACCCCCTCGAGCTCTCTCCCGTGCCTCTCCCCTCCTCTGGTCCTCTCTCCCTCTCGCGCCCGAGCACCACCGTCGCCGCCACGTGTTGTCCCCGTGGCCACCGAGCGACCCTCGCCTCTCCGAGCAGTCCACAGGCTCCGCCTCCATCTCCCACATCTCTCCGTCAGCTCGCACGATGCCGGACGCCCTGCCTCGCCCTCTACCCCGCCATCTTCGTCGTCTCTGCCCCGAGATCGCCGGCGGCCCATGACCTCATCACCCCCTCCCCGAGCCCGCTGAGCCTCTCCTCGCATCCGCCGTGAGCTCCTCCCCCTAACCCCCTCTCATTTGCTTCGTTTGCGTGCCGTACCCGCCAGCTCGCCTGTGACCGAATGCGCCACCGCTTGTGCTCGTCGCCGGCGTGCCCTCGGCCACTCAATGGCCCGGCCGTCATGCCCCGCTTGATCCCCGCTCCGCGTAGAGCCTGTTGATGCCTCGCATGTGCCGCCTCGCTCGCCGTAGCCTCGGCTCCGAGCTAACCCGAGCTCCGGCTGCCGCCAAAGTCATCGCCGGCGATGACTCCGGCCACCACAGGCCCGACCACCACCACCATCCGACGCGCGTCGGCATGGGCTCTCCAACGAGCTCATCCGCACGACCTCTCGTCGCCAGAAACGGCCGGACGAGGACCTCCGCCGTGTCCTGCTTAGCACCGGCGGCTAATCGCCGGTTAGCCGACATGGCCGTCGTTAGTTTAGGGGCTAACTAACCCTGTTAATTTAACACAAGACACTGACCAGTGGGACCCGCCTTGTTAGTTTACTAGATAACCAAAATAATTAGGTTAACTAATAAAATTAGTGGACCCACGCATCAGCATTGACCATGCTGACGTGGCCTTTGACCGGGCCCACATGTTTGTGAGCCTAGCTATCACTTTGGGACTGACCAGTGGGACCCACTGGTCAGGTTTGACCTGGACCTGGCGTGTTGACCTGCTGATGTCACACTGATATCATGCCGACGCAATAATCTATTTTCTGGATTTAATTTAATTCAGGAAATTCCAGAAAATGCCCAAAACTTCTAAAATTCATAGAAAATTATCTATAACTCAGAATGAAATGAATTATATATGAAAAATTATCAGAAAAATTCAAGGAATCTGTTTATGGCATTTGCATGCATGTTTGAACAACCTAGGGTTGCTGTACATGGCAATTTGCATAATGGACATTTAAATAAGCACATATGGAGTTTGAATTTGAACCCTTGGTTCAAACCAACTTCATTTAATATGATTGCTAGTTGCATTAGCTCAATCAACAACATATTGCCATGACATTATCATGCATCATAGTTGTTGCATTGCATTGATTGTGTTCCTCTTTGTTTGCCGGTATTTGTCCCCTCTCGATAGACATGGTTCCGACGATGAGTTCGATGACACCGATGAAGAACTATACTATCTTCAGAAGTGCCAGGCAAGCAAAACCCCCTTGTTCATTCTGATACAATCCCACTCTCTCGCTCCTGCTCTCTTTTACTGCATTAGGACAACAACGATTCAATTGTTACATGCTACAGTAGTTGAACCCCTTTCCTCTGCATGACCTGTCATTGCCACAGTAAATAGATGAAACCCACTAGCATGAGTAGGAGTTGTTTGAGCCCTGATGTGCCTACTCATTCATGCTTGTTTGTCATGCCTGCTATTGCATAGAGTTGTGTCGGGTCTGATTCATCGGGAATGAATTGGAATGGTGATGAACATGTCCTACTGTGTGTGAACACATTTTGGTAAAGGTAGCGGTGAGAGGCCATGTAGGAGTACATGGTGGGTTGTCTCATTGAAACCGTTCTTAGGAACTGAGTTCTGTGTCTGTGATCCATGAACAACTACTACCACTCATTGGGATCCTTAATTGACCCTCTCGGCTTCTTAATCACCCTGGTCCTCTGTCCAGGAGTTGCAACTAGTTTCTGGTGTTTATAGGATATGTGTTGGTGGCCGTGCGTAGCGCCGACCCTAGGGGTGGGCTATGATGCGGTAGATACACCATGGCCGGGCATGCCGGGCGCCCGTTTGGTGTCTCGGAACCCTGTACACATCGTTCGAGGCCGTATGAGGAAACCTCGGCTGGACTCCCTGCGGATGGAACCTGGATAGGCAATAAACCTGCACTAGAGACTTGAGTGTTAGGGTAGGCCATGGCCGACACCCTCGTTGGGCTTCCGCTTGAAGGTTGCCAAGTACATGTCGTGTAAACGACGGTAAGTGGTGGGAGCGTGTGTGAAGAAGTACACCCCTGCAGGGTTATCATTATCTATTCGAATAGCCGGATTCCTCGGATATGGAAACTTGGACCCCTTGCATAGTTCATAGATAACTTGAAGTGGATACTCTAAAACTCGCAAGAATAGTGTGAGTGCTATGGATGGCCTTCTCGTAGGGAGACGGGAGCGGATCCATAGTGGTATTTTGAATGGTGAATATGTGGACTCGTGTGCGCCACCTCAAAGAGTTGCTTGCAGTCGTAGTTCAGCTTAGCCACTGAGTCAAAGCTGGCTTGCTGCAGTTAAACTCCACCACCTCCTTTATTGATACCGATGCATATGTAGATAGTTCTGATGTAAGTCTTTGTTGGGTACATTTGTACTCACGTTTGCCTATTTTATGTTTTGCAGAGAGACGTCAGTCTCGCTAGTAGTTCCGTGTGGACTTTGACGTTTAGCTTGCTACCTCAGCTACGATCTTGTGCCCTCGGCTGGATCTGGTAGATAGTCAGGCTTCTCAGCCTTTTTCATTTGTAGATGTCTGTACTCAGACATGTTAAGCTTCCGCATGTGCTTTGATTTGTATGCTATGATTGTTGGGTCATGAGACCCATGTTTGTAATATCTCGCTCCTCAGAGCCTAATGAATAAATACTTGAGTCGTAGAGTTATGTTGTGAAGCCATGTTGTATTTACACATATCGAGCATATTGTGTGTATGATTGAATTGCTTGGTATGTGTGGGATCCGACAATCTAGTTGTTTATCCTTGGCAGCCTCTCTTATGGGGAAATGTAGTCTAGTGCTTCCATGAGCCATAGTAGTCCGCTACAGCCCGGTTCACCGGAGTCCTGTTAGCCCAGCACTACTGCTTAGGACACTTGACTGGCGAGCATGTGTTTCACTTTGTTCCTGTGTCTGTCCCTTCGGGGAAATGTCCCGCGGTGACATCCGAAGTCCTGCCTAGCCTGCTACAGCCTGGGTTCCCGGAGTCCTGTTAGCCCAGTGTTACAGCCTGGATTCACACGCTGCTGACTGACACGCTCGATGTGATTCATGTATGCCTGTGCCCATAGGTTAGTGCCGCTTTGGGTTCATGATTAGCCATGTCGGCCCGGGTTCTCTGTCATATGGATGCTAGCGACACTATCATATACGTGAGCCAAAAGGCGCAAACGGTCCCGGGCCATGGTAAGGCGACACCCGTGGGAATACCGTGCGTGAGGCCGCAAAGTGATATGAGGTGTTACCGGCTAGATCGATGTGACTTGGAATCGGGGTGCTGACAGCGTTGGTATTAGAGTATGACTGCCTGTAGGATTACCAAGCCAAACCGGTCGAAGTTGTGTCTAGAAATGCTTTAGTTATGTAGGGGAGTTGATTGTGGAAGGGAACTTAAGGCTCTTTTTACTCCTTTACCTTATGGCCTTCTGATCTAAGTCATCCTCTTCTCTTCTACGGGGTTTAAGAACTGGGCCTTCTAATCTATCTATCAGGATGACGTGTTACTAATCCAAAGACTTATAGGATTGATGGATTCAATTCTTAGTTCAGTTCCTACTATTTCTGTGTGTTGACAGTTGATCTCAGAACCTTGATATTGTGTTGTTGAGTGGTTATGCCACCATTTTGCAGGATGTCTCAAATCTTTTGAGCATTTATAGCCGTTATGTTGTGCGAGTCATCCCAGGTTTCTAGATAATCTGATGCATTTGCAATCCTTTCTTTCCGTTCCCGATGTCCTTTATGGTCAGAACAAGCACACTAACCGGTGCGTTGAGGTAATTTATTGTCTCGACATATATGTTGGAGCTATTATTATGACCATAGGTGTTTTAGGGAGTCGCCTAGTAATCTAGCAATGCTTTGTATCCCCAGTGTGATGATTCTGGCCACCATTCTCGAAAGCGTTCCGCGATGCCATTTAGTAGTAGGTATTCTATTCCTGGGTTCTTTAACCCAAGATTCATCCTACTTACCTCATGTTGATAGTGTTGCTAGTTCCTTTAGGATATTAGTAACCTTTGCATTAGTCCTCGAGGTCCGTGGTATATCCTTCTTCCAAATACTACGAGTCGCCTATGGCAGAAGTTCTTTGAACCAAAAGATCACAACCAGAGTGCTCTTGATGAGTTCTCCATTCTTCATTGTGAATCTGCCAGTCCTACCTTTCTACATGGGTTGTCCGGAAGGAATATTAAGCTTTGCTCAACATACTAATCTATGCATACACAACTCAGAAAATCATATGTTCCTTTGAGTTGTCCCTCTTTAGTTGTATTCTGACCCTTGTCCGTCAATTGTTGGTCAAGAGTAGTTGTGCATTGGTGTTATCGATGCCTATTGTTCATGTGATCCGTCAAGCCATTCTATTCCGGAATGACTAGGAGAAACAAACTCCAGTACCTCATCCATATTCAGGATTGGGTCAAAGTAGTTGTGTTCTGCAGATCAAATGCCAATCCAGCTTTTGCTTTGTTCTACACTGGAGTATTACCCCCTTTATGTCAGGATTGTCATGAGAATTGCACCCTCTCTCATGAATTCTTGACGTAGTGATACTTCTTACCATCATTTTTCATTCCTTGGTCCCGTGCTGTCGCAACCGGAATGCCGGCAAGTGAACCATGATGTGTGAAATCAATACTCCTAGCAACTAGTTGCTAGGTAGCTAATGGACAATAATTTCTTTCTTAGCGTGTTGGTTATTGAATCATCATCCTAAGATTAATCATGCTACCTAGTCCATTTTTCCTGGTGCACTTTTCAATCAATGAGTTAGGATTGTGTCAGTCCCTCGCTCTCTTGATCAGATCGTCTTGCTCTGAAAAGCAAGATTGTTCCCGAGCTTAGAAACATATCGGTGGTTCGTGATTTTCTGAATATTTCCTCGGGAGTATCACCAGGTTGCCCCCTGACTATTATGTTGAGCTCGTGATCGAGTTGGTTTCTTGTAAACCACCCCTTCTCCAAGAATCTGTGTTGGATACCCTGAGCTAGTTGGTTAAGCTGAACAACAACTTGGAGAGTTGGAAGATGAAAGCTTGTCTGACTCAGTTCATTCCAAAGGGATATCCTTGTGTGTGTGTGTTGAAGAAAGATGATATTTTCATCGATTGTTCCTCGGGATCGGTTGTTGAATCTATCATCTTGTCCAAACCTTGATTTGAGTGCGGGCTATCGTCAAGTCAAATGAGAACCAACGATGTTCATAATGTTGTCTTACTCGTGGTTGTTTCCTCGAGCATACACCGTTATATCTTTTGGGTCTGACCAATGCTGTCACCTTGTTCACATAATTATGGAATTCCATCTTCACGGAAATCTGGATGACCTGTTGTTGAGCCCATCGACAATATTTTCATCTTATCCATGATTCATATTGAACATTAAGCTAGTGTTGGAAACTTTGAAAGCATTTCTTCATGCTAGCTCATGAAGCATATGTTTGGTATAAGAAGTGACTTCCTCTAGTTCACGTGCATTTGAAGCAAGTTGCCGCCATGAATTTGGGAAAGTTTGTCTCGCTTTCTCTGGAATCATCCCAAGTCAATCATGCATACGTGTGAAGTATTCTGTGGTCTGGAGACTTGCAACCTTCATTCTATATGAATCCCTAGCACATCAAGCCACTGATTGATTTGTTCAAGGAGAAGAAGTTTCTTCTTAAGAGCTAGACTTATGCAAGGACTTCGATATCCTCGATGATGGTTCCCCATCTGGACTCGGTAGTGTTTTATTATAAGACTACTATGTGGTCATGCTTGTCTAGGACAGCGTGTTCACAGGTTTGTAGCAAAACCGGCTCATGTTTTGGAGCTTACTATCGTAGTTCATTTTCTGAGAATCTTGCAACGTCATCTCGTCGTTTGTGTTGCAAACTTTCTTTTCCAGACATGCTGTCTGAAATATCCTATTACCAACCAGATCTGAATCTTAGGCAGATATGATGGTTGGAACTTTTCCAGGATCTATGATGTAGGTCCCGATAGGGTTGATGTTCTGGCCAACACACCTAGCCGGAAGATCTGTCATTATAGTATCTTTGCCCATCTTTCCATGAGGTTTTCGTGCGATTTATTATAGAAGTTGTTCCTTAGGGATCCTTGTGCTCTCAGTTTCTTCGATGATTCTATAACCATTGAAACACTGGAAACACTCTCGACTATTGAGTTTTGCCCCAGTTACCAGAATCATTCCCAGCATTTGCTTTTTGTTCCCAGCTTGCACCCCAGTAGTGGTTGTCCAGGATCATCTTCAAAAGTGTACTTACCATGGGTCCCATCCGTCTCCGATGATAAGCAAATCATCCATTGAGTTGTCTTCAACAAGGTAGTCCACATCATTCATCCTAGTCCGAGTATGCCATTTCTTCGAGCTATTTCAAACGATCAATTGTAAATTTCCTTAGGCTGGTATAGAGAGTTTCAATGATCTATGGATCAAAAGTAATTCTTTTTGCCACTTAAGGGAACAGTTCAACGAGTCATTTTTTTTCCAAGGTGCCCCGTTACAGAATCGTGGCAATTATTTCCTCGCCACCTTGACACCATCCACCATCTTTCTAAGCGTGGAATTGTTGCCCACCAAATCAAACCCTGCCGTTTGTTCTTCCATCCCTCTCGATGTGTTTTGTGTCCCAACTCAAGATGTTTCAACATCTCATTCCGCGAGTGGTTCTTGTATAGCTCGATCTTCGAGAAGATCAATCTCAGTATAGTTTCTTTCTGTCGTCATCGTGTGCATGAAGATCTCAAAAGCGAGGATGTCAAGATCGACATGATGCAATGCATCAACATCTTTGAGAAGGGCAATCGGATCGTGGAGATTCTTTATTGGTGATCCCTCTGTCTTCTTACCTCACGTCTTGAATCTCGGGATGAGATTCTTATTTAGTGGGGGTGAGTTGTCACAGCCCTAGAATTGTTTGGAGATAGTTGCATCAGTGAGCATCATGCATCTTGTTAATTTCAAGAAACTTGAAATGAGGAAAGTGAAAGCCTCAAAAATCAATTTAAAAGAAGGGCAAGAACCCTTTAATTGCATTCATTGTTTCCAAAATGCCTTCATAAATGTTTGTTAATTTTGGCAAGGCTTTGATACCAAACCAAAAATAGGGAACATTTTTGTGGAATATTTTGGGCACTGAATTTAGATCACTATCCTATTTGAATTTGGAAATATACCCAAATATATATAGGATATATCTCCAAATAGCTCTGATATATTTTATGTGCATTTGGAAAAAGCCCATTTTGCAACATGAAATTATTAGAGGTTAATTGACACTATTTTTGAAACTGTTTTGAATTTTAAAAGCAGTGGCACAGATAAAATAAAAACAAACAAAACAAAAAAACAAAAACAGAGAGAGAGTTACCTGGACTTACCTCGGCCCACCTACCTGTTGCCGGCCCAGCTTACTCCATGACAAGCGTGGGCAGCCGCAAAGGCCTCAAGTCATGCTGCGGCCATAGCGCCGCACACCCGGCGAGAACAAGCGAACATGAGGGCCGCGCTCACGGTGGCTTGGGAGCTGCTGTGATGCCGACTGATGGAGAGTGGCCGGGATGCATTGCTGGAGCGCGTCGCCGAGCTACTGGACGCCGTGGCCTCGGGAGCGCTGCCCTTCTGCTCCCTGCTTATGCTTCAGGCCGTAGTCGGATCGCACGGCGGGCCTCGCCGGACTCGCGTGCCCCAGGTGCGCCAGGAGGCTTCATCGACACCGGGGCGACAAGCAACACTATACGCCCAATCGCTCCCGCACCACCTCCGATGAGCGCAGGCACGAGCGTTGCCACCCGCGGCCCCAGTGGAGTGCCGCCCTACCATCCTCAGGGCGGCGCGCTGGGCCTGGCAAGATGAAGCGTGGGGCACTTTGGCGAGGTCTTCGGGGCGACGGCCCCGGAGGCCTATGTGCCCCGCATGATGGACCAGGAATATGCGCTGGAAGACGACCCTGGCTCGTTCATCGAGCCAGGCTGGGAAGAGGAGGCGCTAGAAGCCGAGGCCTTCCAGGAGCCCCCCGGGAGCCTCACCAACCATGCCGACGACAAAAGCTACAGGGTACCACTAATCTCTCAGGAGCAAGCTTATGCTAACCATGGGCCGTAGGAGGATCAGTTCACAATGGCGGACGGCGGCTCCAGCTCAACGGCCTCCCTCCCACTAGGAGGAGCGCACTAGGGGCTGCAGGGGAGGGGCCGGGAGCGAGGTCCCTCCCTGCATCGCGCGGAGCATGGCGTTCCCCGGAGGTAGGCCCTCTGTCGAGGAGGTGCTGGTGAGCCTTCCCCCGGCAGAGGACCCGTGGTCACCGAGGGTGCCGCTGGCATCCCCTTTTCCACTTGTCTTCGTCCTGGTTTTCGGTCGCACCAACTATGGTCGAGGGCGGCGCAAGGCGGGGCCCTCATCAGGCAATATGAAGTAAGGCTCGTTCCTGTCAAGATCTCCGCTCGTGACACTCTCACGTAATAATGAGTGGGGTTGTACATGCCCCAGAGCCTCTGGAGTGCCGTCCTCGGGCCTCGGGGGCTCCCTCCCACACCCAAGTGGCAGCACTTAGCTCCGCGCTGGTGAGAAGACAAGAAGACTAGACTAGGTGCCGGACGCGGCCATTTGCTTTTAACCTCTTTTCTGTAGCCATGTTTCTAGCTTTGGATTTAAGTTGAAGTTGAATTTTCATTGGTATGACCAGGGTGACTTTTCTCGTTCGTTCGATTTCTCGCCATCTGGTTCCTTGCGCTGACTCGGAGATTGCACCTGCTACCTCCCCCCTCGCGAGCTCCTCGCGAGCAGGGGCTGGGCGCAGCACGCACGTGCTGCGTGCACGCCCTTCCATGGCTAGCGCTTGCTCCTCACGAGGCCCTCTCGGGCAGATTGGTAGGCCCCTCAGAAGTTCGTGACCTCACAAGCTGGTCGGGAACTGTCCCTGACCAAGGTAAACTGCAACAGTAAGTTCGCGACGGGACTCGTGGGCACGAAAAAACACACACCTCCGGCTTGGCCTAAGGAATAGAAGCAATAATCTGTTTACATGAGGGGATCCCCCTCCCAAAATGCTCTTACAACTTTCAGGGCTGTGCCCGAGCTTTCACATGCAGGGTCAACGACAAGGAAGCACGGGCTCAATCGGACATATCGTTCGCCGCATCCTCCGGGCCGCCCTCAGATGCGTCGCTGGCGTCACCATCACCATCGCTGGAATCACCATCACCATCGGCGGCATCACCGTCACCATTGTCGGTGCTGCCCTCACCATCTTCCACCATGTCACCTTCATCCACAGCGACCACCACCATGTCATCCTCGAAGGTGAAGGCCCTGACGAGAGCATCCACATTGTCCTCTACCCAGCGCGCCAGGTCGCCCCGGATGGCCTCGGGCACAATGGCAATGGCGGCGTCGAAATCGAAGTTGGGGTAGGTGTTTTGGAGGTGGCTGAAGACACGGGAGAACGCGCGCTTGAGCAGGCCGCGGCTCCTCTCCTCAACAAGCACGCGAGCCCTCTCAGATCGATTCTCCAAGCATGTCACCACGTCAGTGAAGAAGAGGAGGTTACTAGCATAGTCGTTCGAGTGGGGATGAGGTGCATCTTCGTCGCGGATGGCGCCCAACGCCGCGTTGGCTCTGATCCTGAGGCTTTGGAGCATGGGGGCGTGCTCGCGCTCCAGTGTCCGCCGCCGTAGCGCTTCCTCCCTGCTCTGTTGTAGGGAGGACTCGGCGCTGGCGACCCACTGCTGAAGGGAAAGCAGCTCGGCACAGGCGAAAGCCAGCTCAGCTTGTACTGAGGTCAGGGCGGCTACGACGGCTTTCTCGTGATGTTCCGCCTTAGCCAACCCTGACCTGAGGGCATTAGTCATAGCTTCGGCTTCCACGAGCTTCAACTTCAGGTCGTACCTTCCCACAACATCCGCGCGAGCCTCGGCCACCCGGCGGTCGACCTCCTCCTAAGCCCTGGCCTCGAGCGCACCGACATCATCCTCGGCTTGGGCGACTTGGCGCTCCCTCGTCTCCAACCGCTCAAGCTCAAGGCTGCGCTCCGTGGCTTCCAGTGCCAACGCTTCCTCGCACTTTAGGACCTCTTCCTCCTTGGCAGGCGTTCCCTTCATCGATGCTAGGGCGGCCTTGCACGCCTCGACCTTCGTGTTATGAAGCTCGCGCTAGTGGAGCCCGAGGTTGATGGCCACCTTCAGTTTGTGCTACTCCTCCATTAGCCGAAGACCCTCGGCCTCGAAGCGCGCATCTACATCCGCGAGCTCTCCGCCAAGCCGGCTGATCGCGCCCATTGCCTCCCGAAAGAGCTTGTGGTGGACGACACTCCGTTCGTGCGCAAACTTGAGCACGTGGCTGATTCCGTCCTCCACAGCGGGGCCGCCAACGGGATCCGAAGCGGCTCGCTCCCTTTCTGCGGGGGTTGGGGGCTGGCACCCCCCCCCCCCGGTCGCCGACTGGGCTTCGGCAGGAGCCCGGTCGGGTTGAGGCTCGCTACTCGGAGAAGGAACCAAGACAGAAGCCATCCAACCGCCGTCTACGACCAGGGGAGGAGCCCTTGGCACGCTTGTCGCACCCCCAACGAGGCCACGAAGCAGAGGCGGCAGGAGCGCGGGCTCGAGGTGCCAGGCTAGCGTGTCTGCCTCTCCAGGCGACCTCGTGCCGGGGCAGCATGCTGGCCTGGGATGCTCAAGGCCAGCAGGAGATTCGAGGCAGGAGGAGGTTGCTCCCCAGGAGGCTTCATGGCCTTAGCAGATGGGATCCTGAAGAGCCATCATCAGGAAGGGAAGCAGCACTTGACGAATTACAAAGCTAAGGTACTTACTCATCTATGGCGATGTACTTCCTCTGTTTCAACGGCTGGAAGGTGCTGCTGCTGCAGCTTGGGGACCCCTTCCTTTTGCGGAGCGCATCGAAGTCTACACGGAGCCGACCGAAGCGTTGGACGTGGCGACCAGCGCAGGGCGCGGCAGGTGAAGCGCCCGGGGAGGTGACCTCAGGAGTGCCAAGCTGGGGAGAGACATCGAGTTCCGCCTCGCGACGGCCTCCAGAGGCCTCGGGAGCTTCCACCTCAGGAGCAGCGGATTGCGTCACCCCCTCAACTGCCACCCTGGAGCAAGAGTTACGGACTCCCGAAGATGACGCCTCAGGAACCGCGGGCGGCTTCGACACCTCGGCACCCGCGTCTCCGGCCTCCGGTGGTGCTTGCCCTCCTGCGTCCATTCTTGGGGCAAGTTCGGCGCCAGCGACAAGGAGAGGAACCACGGTGACTGGGTTCTCACGGGACCCCTCAAGGCCAACTGGACGCAACCCCCATTCGTCAAAGGGGGGCATCTGCCCCGCGAACTCCACCCTGTTTGAGCAACAGTACAAGAGACAGCCCTCCGGTGGCATATCGGCTGGCGAGGGGTCGCCCGCCAGGACCTCGAGCACCGTTCTTCATGCCTCAAGCCAAAGCTTTGACTCCTGAAGCCTCATGCGATCTGGGCCGACAGATAGGGCCCACATCGGCTGGGAATGGTGCTGGAGTGGGGCGACACGGCGTTGGAGGAACTGCTTCATCAACATGGGCGCGGTTAAGCCAAGGTCTTTCAATCTCTTCAGCCAGAGCCAGACGAAGGCGAGGCAGGGGCTCGTAAGCTTCTTATGAGCGTAGCCGGAGCTAGGGACGGCGGGCGCAGACGGAGGCAAGAGCAAAGGGCTGAGCACTCCGACATCCACATACACCCACCGCATCTAGAACCCGCTCACATACGGCGGGAGTTCAAAGTCAATCCCTGAGCCGGGTGTCGCCACCATGGCCTGGAAGCTCAGGCACCCCGAGCACTGTCGGGGCTTCAGGTGCAGCGAGAAGAAATGGCACAAAAGGGCCACAGAGGGAGCAATGCCCACCATGGCCTCGCAGACAAAGGCAAAGACGGCAAGAAGATCGATAGATTAGGGATCTAGGTGCAGTAGATGAATCTGGTAATTGGAAAGCACAGCGTGAAGAAGGTGGAGAAGGGGGGACCAGATCGGCCCATAGGGCGTCGATGAAGAAATGGACCTCGGTGGCTGCTCTATCGACAGAAGCCCAGGACGCAGGCTAGGCCGCCATCCCTCCCCATTCGTTGGAGCTAGTGGCGAGTGCAAGGCGGACCTTGTCCATGGCCTCCTCGTTGAGCACCCGCGTTCGGCCGACGGCGGGCTCGACGGCCAAAGGCGGGCTTGCTGAGGACAGGGGCTTCTTCCCTTTCTAATGAGGACATCAATACCATTGTTACACCCACAGCCCCTGCTGCTATACATACTAGACCAATTACTAGAGCTCGCGCACGCCAATTAAATTATCAGGTACTTTCGTTTCTTGGTAATGATTCTAATGTTCATTAGAATATGATGCTGCCTAAATTGGATACATTTGTTTTGCTTACAAATGAAGGGCCTGGTATGGATAAGAGGGATGAACACTGGAGCAAGACCAAGCATGGAGATGATGGCATGCGTAAGGGGGTCAAAAACAGAGTTACAAGTGATGATTTCAGGACTTTGAAGTCACCATAAGGAGTGCATGAAGCCTTGGATGAAATATACAAGATGCCACTTCATAAATTTCGTCCAGAGGCTATTCTAGGTGTTGCGTCACCTTATTATTGAGCCAGGCCCATGTAATTTCGAAATACTTAAGTATAGGCTGTTTTTAGAGTCCGTATGTGTGGGGAAACCAGAGTTCGGACCCCTCGTCCAAGGTCCATGAAATTCCCCCCTCTTCCTCCATATATACAACCCTTAGGGCGTCGTTTAGACTTCGGGTTTTGTTTAGATTAAAAGTTCGGCATAGCTGCAACTTCACATACTTCGTTTGTGTCCAACGACCAGACCAAGACGTCACAGAACCCCACCTTCATTAATAAAGCTTTCCTCTTTTATTCGCAATATCCAGATTGCAGTCTCAGTTTCTTGCTTGTTCTTTGTTTGCTCGCAGGAAATAGACGCTCGTGGTCAGGTTGATCGTCCTCCGGCGTGGTCAATAACCCTCGGAAGTTGGTTTAGCGATTGCTAAGGCGTGACGTCTTCGCCCGTTCGTAGTCGGATCGTCAAAGTCGACTCCCACAGAAAACGATGTCTATCTCATTGAAACATCGAGACACCTTCGCCTCTATCAAGTGGTATCAGATTTCTAGGTTGCTCGGTGAGATTTTACAGTTTTTCGTAGTTTAGATCGAGTCTGTTCTACATACCTACAGTCCACAAAAAAAGCCAAAAAAAATTAGGGTTAGTTCATCATATCCGAACCAATCTGAGCCT
The DNA here is from genome assembly GCF_018294505.1 of Triticum aestivum. NCBI lineage: Eukaryota > Viridiplantae > Streptophyta > Magnoliopsida > Poales > Poaceae > Triticum > Triticum aestivum. The sequence continues at coordinate 304,081,423 of NC_057809.1, forward strand.
TTGCATAGTCTTTTTTAGAGTTTTGCTTTGTTGAATTTGCGGTTGCATCATCGTGTTGAGTTGCTGGTCTTAGCGTCTAGTCCCTTAGAGTTTCGAGTTCTGTACACAGGTTGTCACGCCGCCGCCGCACCATCGTCATCATCATTGCCATATACCACCACCCCACCATATACATTGCCGCTGCCATATACAACCACCAATCCGACTCCACATATACCATTGCCATATACAACCACCAATCCGAGTTCGCATATACCATCGCCATATACCACCACCAATCCATGTCCAGATATACCATCGCCATATACAACCACCAGTCCGAGTTCCACCAGATTCATCACCGCCACAAGTCCGAGTTCCACCAGATTCATCTCCGCTACCAGTCCGAGTGCAGTATTTGTTGCTTTGTTTTCAATTTCCAGATCACGCGATACTCCGAGTCGTAACAGAGTAGGACTCGCCAACTTCCGGGCCATCCGCAGAAGAAAAATAGTTCCAGTTTCAAAAAAATAACTAAGTCTGGAAAATTCTAGCTAGGCAGTTTTTAGACCATTTGTCGACTTTTTCGAAAAAAATTGTTGTGGAGCAAAAAAACCAAAGAGGAAAAAAGTGCAAAAAAGTGAAAAAAGGAAAAAAAATAGAGCGTGCTCCTCCCTTGTTTACGTGTAGCGCCGTGATTTTGTTAGTGTTTTAGGCTCGCGTCTCTAGCACGGTCTAGCCTAGGACCAGCACAGTACCATCGTTGAGCATTTACTCAATTTTGCATCTCTGAATTGATTATTGCTAACCCTTTCTGCTAGCATATTATAAGCCTTCCTAGCTCCACATACATCTACGTCGTGCGTTTGACTCTCCCTGGCAATCGCTCTATCCAAGCTTTGAGAGTTTTGACTACGACGGTTGCTGATCACCGCCTGCTACTTGGTAAGAACTGGTAAGAATTTGAGATTTGCTTGACGGATTTGTGGCAACCACCACCACCTCTTGTTCGTAGTCTGTAGGATCATATTCTTGTGTCTTTCTATTGCTGCTAACCATGGCAGGATCACAAGCCGACGAGACTGACTGGGAGAACATGACGAATAAGGAGTTGCATGATCAATTTCAGCAAATGATGAGTGGACATGTGCAAGATGTGCTAAATAGATTTGAAGAGGCCATGGAGAAGATAGATGGCATGGAGAAGACGTTTGAAACAAAGCTCGATAACAGGTTTAATGAATTGCTCATGCGTCTTCTACCACCACAACCAGCTGCACCTAACGCACCTCTACCACCACCACCACCACCACCACCACAACAACAACAACAACAACAACAACAACAACGACGACTACCTCCACGTCGCGAAACAGCCCTCCGCCGAGCGAGCCGTCTCCCTCTTGCGCTTGGCCAAACTGTTGGTGCTGCTGTTGATACTTCTGTGGCTGCTGCTGCTGATGCAGAGGAGGATGATTTTGCGGGAGATTACGAGGATGAGGTTGATCAAAATCAGAACTACGTGCAACTACCAGCACCACAACCACCAGGTCATCCACATGCAAATAATGGCGATGGTAGGGCTCCCCCTCAGGTACGAGATCATGACCATCTCCCTAAGCTGAAACTGAATATTCCATCATTTGAGGGTAGATATGTTCCTAATATATATCTTACTTGGGAGTTAGGAACTGAACAACAATTTACATGTTTACAATATCCCGAGGAGAGACGTGTTCCTGCTGCTGTTTGTGCTTTCACTAGTTTTGCATGTGTTTGGTGGTCTGAGCATTGTAGATTATATCCAATTCCAGCTACTTGGGCTGCTTTGAAAACTGCTATGCATACTCGTTGGGTTCCACCATATTATCAACGTGAATTACTTCAAAAATTGCAGCGTTTAAGACAAGGAAAAAATTCTGTAGAAGAATATTATCAGGAATTACAAACTGGCATGATTAGATGTGGTATTGTTGAGGAGAGAGTGAAGCTATGCTTGCATGTTTTATGGGTTGATTAAATAGAGAGATTCAGACCATTCTAGAGTATAAGGAGTAAACTAATATCACTCGTTTATTCCATCTTGCTTGTAAAGCTGAACGTGAAGTGCAGGATCGACAGGCATTGGCGCGAACTAATTTTTCTGCAGGTCGACCTTCATCATGGACACCACGTGCATCCTCTACTTCCACTGCACCAGCATCTCCATCAGGTGCCACCACCAGCCGTGATACAGAAAGCAGGCACAACCACCACTATCAGGCAAGAGCACACCTACCGGGCCTGCGGAGAGCTCTTCTTCTTCCATGGCATCAATAGGGCACACAAGTGATATTATTTGTTGTCGTTGTAAGGGAAGAGGACATTTTGCGAGAGAATGCAAATCTCAGCGTGTGATGATTGCTACTGAGGATGGTGGGTATGAGTCCGCTAGTGACTATGATGAGGAAACTTTGGCTCTTATTACACGTGAAGAACATGGTGGAGATGATTCTGATCATGAGACAAAATACATGGCTCCTGAAGATGCTGACAGGTATGAATGTTTAGTTCCTCAATGTGTTTTGAGTGTGCAGGTCACACAAGCTGAGCAAAATCAGAGGCATAATTTGTTCCATACAAAGGGAGTTGTGAAGGAACGTTATGTTCGTGTCATCATAGATGGAGGGAGCTGCAATAACTTGGCTAGCATGGAGATGGTGGAGAAGCTATCTCTCACCACAAGACCACATCCACATCCTTACTACATCCAATGGTTCAACAACAGCGGCAAGGTTAAGGTAACACGTATTGTTCGTGTGCATTTTAGTATCTCTACATATGCTGATTATGTTGATTGTGATGTGGTACCTATGCAAGCTTGTTCCTTATTACTTGGTAGAACATGGCAATTTGATAAAAATTCTATACACCATGGTAGAAACAATCAGTATACTCTTGTTCATAAGGACAAAAATATTACTTTGCTTCATATGACTCCTGATTCCATTTTGAATGATGATATTAATAGAGCTAATAAAGCAAAACAGGAGCAAAATAAGAGTGAAAATTAGATTGTGGCAACAGAATTTGAGCGACAAATGAAGCCTAATAATAAACCATCTAGTGTTGCTTCCGAAATTAAATTGAAAAGTGCATGTTTACTTGCCACCAAATCTCATATTGATGATCTAGATTTTAGCAAATCTGTTTGCTATGCTTTTGTGTGCAAATAGGCATTATTTTCATTCGAGAACATGCCTTCCTCTTTGCCTCCTGCTGTCACTAACATTTTGCAGGAGTTCGCTGACGTCTTTCCACAAGATGTGCCACCGGGATTACCACCTATTCGAGGGATTGAGAATCAATTTGACTTAATTCCCTGTGCATCATTACCCAACCGTGCACCATACCGTACCAATCCAGAGGAGACGAAGGAGAATATGCGTCAAGTACAAGAGCTGCTCGACAAAGGTTATATGCGTGAATCCCTTAGTCCTTGTGCTGTTCCTATCATTTTAGTGCCGAAAAAGGATGGTACGTCGCGTATGTGCGTTGATTGTAGAGGCATTAATAATATTACTATTCATTATCGTCATCCTATTCCTAGGCTAGATGATATGCTTGATGAATTGAGTGGCTCTACAATTTTCTCCAAAGTTGATTTGCGTTGTGGATACCATCAAATTCATAGGAAATTGGGAGATAAATGGAAAACAGGATTTAAAACTAAGTTTGGATTATATGAGTGGTTAGTCATGCCTTTTGCATTAATTAATGCACCTAGTACTTTCATGAGATTAATGAACGAAGTTTTACGTGCTTTCATTGGACGATTTGTGGTAGTTTACTTTGATGACATATTGATTTATAGCAAATCTTCGGGGGAACATTTGGAATATTTATGTGCTGTTTTTATTGCTCTACGTGATGTACGTTTGTTTGGTAACCTTGGAAAGTGCACCTTTTGCACTGACCGAGTATCTTTTCTTGGCTATGTTGTTACTCCAGAGGGAATTGAAGTTGATAAAGCCAAGATTGAAGCTATTGAGAGTTGGCCGCAGCCCAAAACGGTTACACAAGTGAGGAGTTTCGTTGGCCTCGATGGTTTCTATAGGCGTTTTGTGAGAGATTTCAGCACCATTGCTGCACCTCTCAACGAGCTTACAAAGAAGGATGTGCTTTTTGTTTGGGGTACCGCATAGGAAGAAGCCTTCACGACATTGAAAGATAAGTTGACACATGCTCCTTTACTCCAACTTCCTGATTTTCATAAGACTTTTGAGCTTGAATGCGATGCTAGTGGAATTAGATTAGGAGGTGTGTTATTACAAGATGGCAAACCTGTTCCATACTTTTCTGAAAAATTGAGTGGGCCTACTTTGAACTATTCTACTTATGATAAAGAATTATATGCTCTTGTTCGGACCTTAGAAACATGGCTACATTATTTATGGCCCAAGGAATTTGTTATAAATTATGATCATGAATCTTTGAAACACATTAAAAGTCAAGCAAAACTGAACCATAGACATGCTAAATGGGTTGAATTCATTGAGACTTTCCCTTATGTCATTAAACACAAGAAGGGTAAAGAAAATGTTATTGCTGATGCATTGTCTCGTCGTTATACTATGCTTTCACAACTTGACTTTAAAATATTTGGTTTGGAGACCATTAAATACCAATATGTGCATGATGCTGAATTTAAAGATGTATTGCAGAATTGTAAGGAAGGGAGAACTTGGAACAAGTTCGTTCTTAACGATGGATTTGTGTTTTGTGCTAACAAGCTATGCATTCCAGCTAGCTCCGGTCATCTTTTGTTGTTGCAGGAGGCACATGGAGGAGGATTAATGGGACACTTTGGCATGAAGAAGACGGAGGATATACTTGCTACACATTTATTTTGGCCAAAGATGCGACGGGATGTTGAGCGTTTTGTTGCTCGCTGCACTACATGTCAAAAAGCTAAGACACGACTCAATCCTCATGGTTTATATATGCCCTTTCCTGTACCTAGTGTTCCTTGGGAGGATATATCTATGGACTTTGTTTTAGGTTTACCTCGAACAAAGAAGGGGATGGATAGCATATTTGTAGTCGTGGATAGATTTTCGAAAATGGCACACTTTATACCATGTCATAAAAGCAATGATGTTGTTAATGTTGCTGATTTGTTCTTTCGTGAAATTATTCCCTTGCATGGTGTGCCAAATACTATTGTTTCAGATCATGATACTAAATTTCTCAGCCACTTTTGGAGATGTTTATGGGCTAAGTTGGGGACTAAACTGCTTTTTAGTACTACTTGTCACCCCCAAACTGATGGACAAACTGAAGTAGTCAATAGAACATTGTCTACTATGCTTAGGGCTGTTTTGAAGAATAATAAGAAAATGTGGGAAGAATGCTTGCCTCATATTGAATTTGCTTATAATCGTTCATTGCATTCTACTACTAAGATGTGCCCTTTTGAAATTGTGTATGGTTTCCTACCTCGTGCACCTATTGATTTGTTGCCTCTTCCATCTTCGGAGAAGGTTAATTTTGATGCTAAAGTATGTGCTTGATTTTAAAAATGCATGAGTTAACTAAGGAAAACATTGAGCGTATGAATGCTAAATATAAACTTGCTGGAGATAAGGGTAGAAAACATGTTGTGTTTGCACCTGGAGATCTTGTTTGGTTACATTTGCGTAAGGATAGATTTCCTAATTTGTGCAAATCAAATCTAATGACATGTGTTGATGGTCCTTTTAAGGTGTTAGAGAAAATAAATGATAATGCATATAAACTTGAGCTGCCTGCAGATTTTGGGGTTAGTCCCACTTTTAACATTGTAGATTTGAAGCCTTATTTGGGTAAGGAAGATGAGCTTCCGTCGAGGACGACTTCATTTCAAGAAGGGGAGGATGATGAGGACATCAATACCATTGTTACACCCACAGCCCCTGCTGCTATACATACTGGACCAATTACTAGAGCTCGCGCATGCCAATTAAATTATCAAGTACTTTTGTTTCCTGGTAATGATTCTAATGTTCATGAGAATATGATGCTGCCTAAATTGGATACATTTGTTTTGCTTACAAATGAAGGGCCTGGCATGGATAAGAGGGGTGAACACTGGCGCAAGACCAAGCATGGAGATGATGGCATGCGCAAGGGGATCAAAAACGGAGTTACAAGTGATGATTTCAGGACTTTGAAGCCACCATAAGGAGTGCATGAAGCCTTGGAAGAAATATACAAGATGCCACTTCATAAATCTCGTCCAGAGGCTATTCTAGGTGTTGCGTCACCTTATTATTGGGCCATGCCCATGTAATTTCGAAATACTTAAGTATAGGCTGTTTATAGAGTCCGTATGTGTGGGGAAACCAGAGTTAGGGTTGGTTTCGGACCCCTCGTCCATGGGCCACGAAATTCCCCCCTCTTCCTCCATATATACAGCCCTTAGGGCGTCGTTTAGACTATGGGTTTTGTTTAGATTAAAAGTTTGGCATAGCCGCAACTTCGCGTACTTCGTTTGTGTCCAACGACCAGACCAAGACGTCACAGAACCCCACCTTCATTAATAAAGCTTTCCTCTTTTATTCGCAATATCCAAATTGCAATCTCAGTTTCTTGCTTGTTCTTCATTTGCTCACAGGAAATAGACCCTCGTGATCAGGTTGATCGTGCTCCGGCGTGGTCAATAACCCTCGGAAGTTGGTTTAGCGATTGCTAAGGCGCGACGTCTTCGCACGTTCGTAGTCGGATCGTCAAAGTCGACTCCCATAGAAAACAATATCTATCTCATTGAAACATCGGGACACCTTCGCCTCTATCACTTTCTCCATCCGGTTCGGTGGCATGGCGATGGAGAGGACTGAGCTCAGGTCGGATGGAGAGGAGGATGAGGTTCAAAGAAGCGGAGGAATCGGGGAGTGCGTTGCCAGCAAGGGGGAAATACCTATGTAGGACGTCGTGGCCGACTAGCCAGGCGGATACCAAGGCTGCATGGGGAAGCGGGGCCACCCACGTCCAATCGATCGCCACGCGTCAAGCGGGGCCACATGCTATTGGGGCATGCGGCGCTCCGCACTTGACCTTTGGCTTTGCCTCGAAGCCAAGTCCGAGCGCACCTTGGGCCCAGAGGCTACTGTCAGCATTCTGGGAACAGGGGTCCCTAGACTTGCCTGCCTGCGGCCTACGGCATGGCTCCACCAGCGGCCCTGTACGGCCCATCTTCACCAGCAAACACTCAAGACCCTCGTGAGGGGCCAAGCCTCGCAAGGCGGACGATGCAAGACTATCTCAGGGGCGGCCTCACGAGGCCGGCTCGCGAGGGGCGGAGAGATAAAGGCAAGGGATGCCTCGTGAGGTTTGTGTGACGCAAGCCATGACGACTGGAGCCAGGCGGGTGCCATCGCGCAGTGTCCTCATTTCCTCTTTGGTGCTAAAGAGGCAAGCACAAGCGAGGAGTCCCAAGGCATTAGGCAAAGGTTTCCATATTGGTGCAAGAAGATCAAGACCCGCAGGACAGCAGGACAGAGGTCACAGTGGAGCCCAAGACAACGTCACCACCAAAGCCTTTGGCAGGCGAAGACTACTTTTGTCAGGATAAATTGTACTAGTTGTCTCCCTTCAAATTTGGCCATTGTGGGATGCCTTCCTTCTCAATATTTGGGAAGTGGACCAGGGCCTGTATAAATAGGACTAGCCACCACCATAGGCAGGGGATCATCTCATCTTGGACAGGATCCATTCCACCAAAGCGACTACACTCACCAAGTACATGAGCACTTCTCCTCAGGAGGTTGTTCTTCCTCTGTAGCTGTTCATCCGCAGCCCAAGAGGCAATCCACCACACCACACTGGAGTAGGGTATTACACCACAACGGTGGCTCGAACTAGTATAAATCTTGTGTCTCTTGTTCTTTGGGTTCGTCGAGCTAGGCCGTGAGATCATGTTGAGCGCGAGCTAGAGGAGGGGGAGATCTTCATGCGCACCCCAGTGTTCGAACCTCAAGGGTTTTGCATAGGGTCATCGCCCTAGCTTTGTACAAGGGGTTACATGCAGCTGAGGCAAGGCCTGTACAAAAGGGTGGCTGCGGGCAGGGCCTGAGAGTCGTGCCTTACGGGTAGCACTGGCGGAGATGCTCAATGTTGCATGAGTTTTGCAACTGAATGCCATCTCCGGTCTCCAGATGGACTGCACCAGGTTTGGTGACTCGTACTACCCGGTAAGGGCCTTCCCACTTCGGTGACAACTTGTTTGTACCCTTGGCAGACTGAACCTGCCTAAGGACAAGGTCACCTTCCTCAAAACACCGGGCATGAACCCCTCGGCTATGATAGCGACGCAAGGCTTGCTGATAGCGTGCAGCATGCGTAGCAGCCCACAGACGGTTCTCCTCAAGTAGCACAACGTCTTCACGCTGGTGCTGATCTTGCACTACTTCATCGTAGGCAAGCACTCGAGGCGACCCATAAATGAATTATGTGGGGATAACTGCTTCGGACCCGTAAACCAGGAGAAGGGAGTCTGCCCGGTAGCTCGGTTTGGTATCGTTCTGAGGGGCCAGAGAACTACTTGCAACTCCTTGATCCACCGCCTGCCATGCTTCTACAGCGTATCAAAGGTTCTTGTCTTGAGTCCGCACAACACTTCAGCATTCACCCTCTCAGCTTGTCCATTGCTCCGAGGGTGTGCCACAGAGGCAAATGAGATCTTGCATCTGAGGGCATGAACATATTGCATGAAGGCGTGGCTCGTGAATTGGGTGCCGTTGTCAGTAATGATGTTTGCCGAAACACCAAAACAACTCACCATCTCTTTCAAGAACTTGATAGCTGACTGAGCAGTCACCTTTGTCACGGTAGTCACTTCCGGCCACTTTGTAAACTTGTCGATAGCAACGAACAAGAATTCAAAGCCCTTGATTGCTCGGGGGTAGGGGCCGAGGATATTGAGCCCCCAGACCAAAAATGGCCATAATAGAGGGATTGTTTGAAGAGCTTGGGCAGGTAGGTGGGTTTTCTTGGAATGCAACTGGCAGGCTTCACATTTGGTGACTAGCTCAACCACATCTTGGCGGGCTATGAGCCAATAGAATCCTTGCCGGAATGCCTTCCCAACTAATGCCCTTGATCCAATGTGGGAGCCGCACATACCTTTGTGTATCTCAGCCAGTAGTTCGTTTCCTTCTTCCCGGCAAACGCACCTCAATTTCACACTGTTGGGCCTCCTTCTATACAAAGTGTCATCAACAAACTAATACATACTGGCCCTCTGGGCTACTTTTTCAGCTTCATCTTGGTCGCGGGGAAGCTCTCCGGTTTGGAGGAAGTGGACAATGTGCCTTGCCCAAGTTGGAGCCTGGGGCTCGGCAACGGGGACTAGCGGCACCTCCTCTGCTGCGGGAGCACATGCCTCGTTTGCTGGGTCCATGGACCCGACTAGAGGGTGTGGTCCGGTAGGCTATGAGGAGTTGTGTCCGGCAGTGTCTCTGCCAGGAGCGGACGACTCTACTAGGAGAGGCTTACCGCAGTCCAACTTTCTCCTTTTTTGGGCCACTATTGCTGGGGATACGGAGGGCTGAGTGAGATGGAGAACAAAAGTTCGTGGTTCCACACGAAGCTTCTGTGCAGCACACTTTGACAGATGATCAGCTATGCTGTTTTCTGCACGAGGTACATGCTCTGTTTGCAATCCGTCAACTCCTCACTTCCTCGACGTATGCCTCCATCAATGGACTTTGGTAATCCTTGTTAACTTGTCTCACCACAAGTTGTGAATCTCCTCGAATGACCAACTTCTTAATTTCCAATTCGGCTGCAATTCTAAGCCCGGCAAGGAGGGCGCAACAAGAAGCATGCCAGCTCCTGCACCTTGTAGGAAAAAGGCAGCATCAAAATACATAATCCATTCTTGGGGCAATTCCTTGCCGGGGATAACTGTCTCTGTCACTTCGTCATCAGGGGTTGGCGTCTATTCTGCAATAAACTCTGCCAATGCCCCGCTTTGAAAAGTTGATGTGCTCTCAAACTTCAAACCAAAACTGGATAACTCCAAAGCCCACTCAACTATTATGCTGGTAGCCTCAGGGTTTCGGAGTATCCTTTGCAGCGAGAAACGAGTGACAATCGTGATCTCATGGGCTTGGAAGTAGTGGCGCAGTTTCCTTGAGACCATGATGAGACCAAAGATCAACTTCTACATGCCAGAGTACCTCGATCTAGCCCCCTTGTAACAGGGAGCTGACGAAGTACACTGGGCGCTGCACCACTTTCTTCCTTGCCGCGTCCTTGGGGTTGCTCTTGTTGCCGTGCCCATTGCTGTCCTGATCCCTCTCTGACTCTGCCGGTCCCTACTCACTCTCTCCCTCATCCACTTGTCGCTACGCTACCAAGGGTGCACTGACCACCTGGTTGGTTGCCGCTAAGTACAGCAGCAACAACTCCTGGGTTTGGGAGCAACCAATGTAGGCACAGAGGACAAGTAGGCCTTCAACTCTTGCAAAGTTGTATCTGCTTCCGGGGTCCACTCATAGGCCCTGCCTTCTTCAAAATTTTGAAGAACGACAGGGCGCGCTCGACAGACTTGGAGATGAATTTGCTTAGCGCGGCAACGCATCCTGTCAGGCGCCTCACATCCTTAACTGTCATTGGCACTTGGATTTGTTCGATAGCTTTGATCTTGTTGGGGTTGGCCTCGATCCTGTGATGGGACATGAAGAACCCAAGCAACTTGCTGGAGGGAACACCAAATACACACTTCTCCGGGTTGAGCTTCAAATTGATCTTGCACAGATTAGCAAATGTCTCCTCCAGATCCTGGATAAGGGTGGCTCTATCCTTGGTCTTGACCACAATGTCATCCATATAAGCTTCTATGTTTCTATGCAGCTGTGGCACAAAACCAATCTGGACTACTCTTGCAAAAGTGGACCCAACACTCTTTAATCCGAATGGCATGCGGACAAAATAGTACGTACCACATGGAGTAATGAACGACGTCTTCTCTTCATCTTCCTTGGACATGAAGATTTGGTGATACCCAGAATATGCATCCAGAAAGGAGAGCAGATCATAACCTGAAGTGGAATCCACAATTTGATCAATACACGGCAAGGGAAATGTCTCCTTTGGGCAAGCTTTGTTGAGATCTATAAAATCTATGCAAAGCCTCCACTTCCCGTTAGCCTTTCGGACTACCACTGGATTTGCCAACCACGTGGGATGCAACACTTCTTTGACCAAACCAGTTGCCTCAAGTTTATTGATCTCTTCCGCAATGAACTGCTGCCTCTTCAAGGCCTGCTTCCGGACTTACTACTTGATAGGTCGGGCGTGTGGGCAGATAACAAGGTGGTGCTCGATTACCACCCTAGGAACACCAAGCAAACACATCGATATTCACCTGCAGGAAGGCCACGAGCGCGTTTTCTATTTGTCACCCAGGGTGGCACTGATGGTGAAAGTACCATCAATGCTAGCCAGCTCTGCCGGGACCTTCTTCACTTGGGGTGTAGTGACCTTGGATTTCTTGCTGTTGGAACACTTTGGCACGTCGTCAACAGGTGTCGTGCACTCGGTGGGGGCATGCTTCCCGAACTCATTGTCGAAGGCCCTACAATCCCTCTTTTCCCCTTTGTTTTCCTTAGTAGGAACCACTGCTACTGCTGCCTCTGCCGCGACCATGTCCCGGTACGTCTTGTCCACACAAATGATTGCATCCTTCTCATCTAATGGGATGGTGATGACTCCCAGTGGCCCAGGTATCTTCATGGTGTTGTAGGCATAGTGGGGTGCCGCCTTGAATTTAGCCAAGGCCGGGCATCCAAGAATCCCATTATATGGCAAGGGGAGATCGACCACATTAAACACAATCCTCTCAGTCCGGTAGTTCAGTTCTCCCCCGAACATTACCGGCAACGTGATCTTTCCCTTAGGATGGCTCCTACCGGGATTAACTCCTTGAAACGTGTCGGTAACCTCTAGCTCTTCCTCTGCTATCTGAAGCTTGCTGGTAACCGCTGGGGAAATCAGATTCAATCTGGCCCCACCATCCACCAACATCTTTGTGACCTTGAGGTTGTGAATTGTTGAGGAGACCAACAATGGCAAACACCCTACCGCAGTGGTCCGGCTAGGATGATCCTCCTCGTCAAAGATGATGGGCATACGGGACCACTTGAGCGGCTTTCGGGCCTCTGGTGTTGGTTCAACGACATTGACCTCTCGCGCCCACCGCTTGAGTTGGCAGTGAGAGGTGTGTAGGGATGCACCTCCGTCAATGCACAGGGCATCGTTGGCCTTCTGAAACTCTTGCTAACCGGTTTCCTATTCATCCCCTCCATCACTCTCATCATCACAAGCTTCCTTCTCTCGACCTCTAGCGGGTTTTCCTTGGTTCTGAAAGGGTTTGCCGGGGTGATTTACTTCACCACCTCGGCCCTTACTGCCAGCAACATTGTGACCTTGTTCCTTGTCACGCTTCTCATACTCTGCTCTCTGTCTCTTGATGAGTTGCTCAACCTAATAACACTCTTGAAGGTCGTGGCCCTTGGTCCGATGAACCTTGCAATACGGCCCATCACCTTTCTCGGCTTTCTCGGCGGCAGCGGCTTCCCGGCAGTCAACGCACGCGGCAGCTTCCTTGCTAGGGGCCTCAGCTTTGGCCTTCTTGCCGGTACTAGGTGTACCGATCCTTTAACGCTCATCACTACTTTATCCCTCTACTTGGTACTACACTTCTTGCTCTTCTTCGGGCTGGTTGATTCGTCATTATCTTCCGAATCAACATTGGTGGAATCTTCCTCTCCGGGCAACTTCCTTCCCTCTTCCATCCAAGCACACTTATCCACTAGGGTGTAGAGCTCCTTCACAATCTTGGGCAACCGCACGTTTATCTTGGAACGAATCCGGTGGTTACGCACATTGGACTGGAAGGCAGCTATCACAGCTGCCGGATGGATATTTTGGATGTTTCTATGAACTTGATGAATCTCTATAAGTACTTACAGAGGGTTTCTCCTTCCTTCTGCTGGAGAAGTTGCAAGTCACTGGGTCGGCCTGGCTCTTGATGGCTGCCAGTGAAGGCGCCAATGAACTCGTGGCACAGGTCAGCCCATGACGAAATGGAGTTCTCCGGCAGGTGCATCAGCCAACACCTCACATTGGACTTGAGGGCCAAAGGGAAGTAGTTGGCAAACACGTTCTCATCTCTTCCCCCGGAAGCCTGAACAACAATGGTGTAGACGCTCAGGAACTCTACCGGGTTTAGCCTCCCATCGTACTTCTCAGGTATCTCTGGCTTGAACGTGCGAACGAACGACCAACGGATTTGCCGCAGCTCACGAGTGAAGGTAGGGCAGCCAACCTCAAAAGGTAGGCACCCGCCAACACCAAGCACGGGCTCGTCGACGTAGGGGCCGTTGCACCCGTTGGTCTGGCGGAGGTCGTCGCAGCGTTGCTCGACAACGACGTGCATGTCTCCTCTCTGCCAATCCTCCGGGGCTCGTCGTTAGCCTGGATGTGCTCGAGGGTCAGAAGAAGCCATCAAGACGTCGTCGGGGTCTTGATTCTATTGTGCTCGGCGCTGGCTACCATGGCAGGGACTGCACCGTGGGGATGTCCCCTTCCGTATGTTCAGCGGCATGAGCCGTTGCTGTCGCTTGGGGAGGTCGCGACGAGCTAGCTCGCCGCGAGCCCCCAGCTTCAGCAAAACCGAGCAGACTTTGAATGGCAGCACGCCATTCGTCCATCTGCTCGACCGCTGGCGGAAACCTTAGAAGTAGTTGAGCCCACGCCATGGCCTCCGAAGCTGTACTTGGCAGGGATGATGATGAAGTCGATCGCACCGTCGCTCGGCAACTGACGGTGCCAGCGGCGGTAGCACTACGCCCCCACTGCTACTGCGGGGCGACCACCTGGATGTGGCATGGTGAAGGCGCTCGAGGTCCAGTGGCTCTGTCGGGCACAACGACTTGGTGGACCCGTTCCGGGGGAGGTGCACACACTGCGGCCGCACCGGTGGTGGGAGCGGCCGAACGGTGGCGATTGGCCTGGCCTACATGCCGTTGATGCGGCTGTGCCCATCGGTGGGAGAGAGGGGCATAGATGGAGTAACCCCATCGCCCGTACCTTGTGGAGCATAGCCGTCGGGATGTTGCCGATGCTGCTCTCCTCTGATGCCTCCGGCTCCTGCATTGGCCGCGGGGGAAGTGGTGACGGCGCCTCCAGCTCCGACCACATATCTAGCAGCGTCCGCATTTGTGGCACCGCAGCTCAGAGCGACCGGTTTACCCTGCATTGCCAGCCCAAAGACCATGTCTTCTGGCAACACACAACATCTTGGTACAGAAAACAACCGCTGTATTGATGCTAGCGGGTCGGAGTTTATATTACAATAGATGTCGAGGCCGAGCAGCACACATGGTGCGGCTAAACAATATGTACATTATTTAGTGAACATAATGGGGCCTCGATCATATCAACTATGCAGCAGCAGAACAATGTCATAGCGGTAACTCCATAGCACAGGGACACCAATGTGGACACGATCTAGACTCGAGCAGCCCTCCTTTCCAACGCGACTTTCCCGAAATCTAGCATGACACGCCAGGTCAGTACATTGAATGTACTTGCAAGCTCACAACAAGCATAATCATAATGACAAACAATATCATGATATTTAACCAATTAATAATGCAATAATGTTCCAACATGTTGTGCTCATGCTCTTGGGATAAACGTCCCTCGGGACCAACTTACCAACCGTGATCGTTCTCGGATCACAAAACAAACCACCATCGTGGTCTTAACCAGAGTAACTTGTTATCCCTGCGGCGATCACCACCACACCACCATCATGTTCTTAACCAGAATAACTTGTGATCCTTTCGGCGATCACCACCACACCACCATCATGGTCTTAACCAAAGTAACTCATGATCCTTTCGGCGATCACCACCACGACCCATATTGGGTCTCGAACAGCTCGATGGCCTTTCCGCCATCATCATCCGTGCAATGATCATAACTTAGTGTGCATGTTTATTAAACATTGACTCATGGTGGGACCTACTACGAGTTGTCCGTGACCGTGGACTCGGCTATCGATAGATTATACACTCTGCAGAGGTAGCACACTGTACCCACACCATGGAACAAATGGCCTCGCACTCCCATTCGGGTGGACCAATGGCATTCTGACAAAACCCTTCCATTGCCATGACACTCTCCTGGCCACTCTGACCCAATCCCCAACGGGCTAGTCCTAGGTGGCCCCGTGTCTACCAAAGACACACCGACCACCGTCATGGCCAAAACAATCCCATCGGGGACCCGGTACCAAAATCTCAACAACGAGCACACAAGGTTATGCCTGCTTACCGGGCCAGGGTAAGCATGCCCATAACCTTCCCTAGTTGCATGCACCGACCAGAGACATGTCAATGGACCGAATCAAGGCCTTCCCACAAAGGCAAATGTGGTTGCACTGGGAAAATCTCGATTCAGCGGCACCATGACCCAGTCAACGATATATTTAGGTTGAGTTATATTCAGGTTCAACTTAAAATGAAAATGACCGGTGTCATAGCATGCCATGAAATGCAATATTACACATGCATCATATTATACGAAAATGACTGTTGTCAACCATATTCACACTAAGCATAAGCATCAACAACTTATCTTACTTTCCTGGTCTCACTTTAACAATATATTTTTCAGCAAGTAACATTATTTTCTCATGCAAGAAAATAACTTCGATTAATTCCTCATATGCATAGGAAAGTTTCTACCATCATCACCTCAAGCAAATCCTAATTTCTTTACCAATCAAGTTAGGTTCAAACATTCTGGAAATTAAGTAAAATGGCTACACCAGCACTAAACATGATATATTCTAGAAAATTTAACCATTTATTTATGCAAGAAAATAACTTTAAGAAATTATTCATACACATAACAACTCATTTTATCATTACCATAATTAGATCTTAGCCTCTTTACCAACTAAACTAGTTTCAAGGTTCCGTAAATCAAGCATAATACCAGCACACACTTTTGTCAGATTTCGGGCTCTGCAAAACCCTTAAGATTCGAACACAGGGGCATGACGAAGATCTCTCCCAGTACACGTCTACCTAGCGCCTCGCTCTTCTCTTGGTGGTGGGAATGGAATGCAAGCAAGCAAGCAAACAAGTAGACCAGACAAGAGTTTACCCAGGTTCAGGCCACCTTGCGGTGTAAAACCCTACGTCCTGCTTTAGTGGATTAGCCTCGTGAGGGCTCGAGTATGAACAAGTACAGTGGTTTCCTGAGCTCAGGAGGCGAGCTCAAGAAGGGTGAGGAGGCGGGTGTTCTTGCTCCTTTTCTAGTCTAAGTCCCAATGGGTCCATCCTCTCTATGATGGAACCCTAGCTACTTATATAGGTGGCCAGGGTCCTCTTCCCCCCGAAATGTTTAGGCGGGAAGGGAATCCCACAACGGCCATTTGAGCAGGAACACAAGGACGCTCCTATCCTGACAAAAGGTGGTCTTTGCCTGCAAAGAGGGCAGGCGGTGACGCGGTGGTGGGCTCGGCGATGACATACTTCCTGCCATCCTTACGGTCATCGGTCTTGTTGCACCAAAGGGGAAACCATTGTCTCGCCCCTCGGGAACCTGCGCTTGTGCGGTCTCCTTTGCAACAATATGGAAACTGCATGCACTGGCGCCCGCTGGCACGGTTCGTCATGGCATGCATCACCGCCTCCTCCTGAGGCAGCCCTTGCCTTGAGATCTCCGCCCTCCCGAAGCAGCCTAGCCGAGGCCACTCTAGGGAGAGGTCTTGGTCGCCCCTCCGGAGCAGCCTAGGTGAGGCCGCTCCCAGAGGGGGTCTTGGTCGTTCTCCTCGCGAGGGCTGGCCCCCTCGCAAGGGTCTTGAGCAGACGGTCGATCAGATGGGCCCTACCGGGCCATACCAGGAACGCGACGTGGGCCGCAGATAGGCAAGTCTGGGTACCCTGGTTCCAAGTACGCCGACAGTAGCTCCCGGGCCCAAGGCGCGCGCAGAGTTGGCTTCTGGGCGAAGCCTAGGTGAGGACGAATCGCCATGGGCCCCAAAGACTGCGGGCCAGGCCGGCGTGTGACGATTGAATGGGACGTGTCGACTCCACTCCCCAGGCAGCCTTGGTAACAGTGTGACTTGACAACTCCTTGGTGCGGGCGACAGAACCGGCGTGCCCGCGCGTGAGTGGCTGGCGATTTGCCGTCTCAGTCTATAAATGGGGGACAAAACGCCACCCCCGCTTGTTTGACTGTTCCAGGCCAAAACCCTAGTTCCTGCTCCTCCGGCGAGGGCTTTTCGATGGCACCGATTCACAGGTTTTCCGCCGCAGAGAAGGGGAAGGACCCGGTGGTGGAGCCTGAGCAGGTCCCGCCGAAGAAGAGGCGCCGCGATTCACCGAGGGCGCCTCGGAGGCCGGCGGATGCTTGCACGTGGTGTAGGTGGGCGCCACCAGGGCTTCTGTCTCGTACGGCCGCCCCGGCGACAGTCGTGCGTGGCGCGGGCGACGGCGACGGGGGCGGCGCAAGTGACCGCCCGGCGGGGCGAGTGACGCCACGCCTCTCGCCGCTGCCCCATGCCGAGGATAACGTCCGTGAGTTCGTTGTGTGGGCGGGAGCTCCCCCACACACTTGGATCCTCCTCCCCCCGTGTCTGAGGGAGGTGCTTCCGGCCCGCGGACGAGTGACGATGCAACTTCGGCATGATGGATGCCATCTCCCCCATTCGTACGCCGACGTGGAGGTCATTTCCTCTGGCCAGGTCTACATGACCTGGGGTTGGGGCGTGGTGCGCCGCGCATGCGCCCCTGCCGGGAGGCACGTTCTTCACTTCAGGCTGGATGGGCTGGCTTCACTGACCTTCAAAGTCTTCGGGGAGGATGGCCAGCGACGAGCATGCAGCGAAGAGGAGGGGCTTGCCGACAACCATTTCCGGCGCTGCCTAGGCGCCAAGGCCTGGGGAGAAGTGTTCGTCCTTGGCTCCGCCCCCGACTCCCCTAGTAGCAGCTTCGCTTCTCCTGCAACGGCCTCGAGCTCTAATGAGAGCTACGAGCCGCCCTCACCGCCGCCCAAGCCGCCGGAGGGATGCGGCATCCTCCGACCGTCGTCGCCGCTGAAGGAGCTCGGGCGTCACTCCTCCGGAGGCGGTTTTCTTTTGCTTGGTCCCTCTGCCTTGGCGCAGGTGTGCAGCCATTTCTTCCTTCATGACCCAAGCTTCGACCTGGCCATGCTATCCCAGCCGCTGGCTACGGGCCTGGGGGGCGCGGCTGCTGACTGTGTGGTGGAGAAGGTCAAAGAGCTGGAGGAGGCGTTCCTTCTGGCTGCTGATGCGTCTGAAGAGGCGGAAGCTGATGCCGGCGCGTCCGGCAATGTCTGACCTGTTCCTGCTGAGGAGAATGTGAGTGCCTCGAGGAGGCATGAGACTTGTTTGAATTTGATGAACTTGAGCTTTATTGTAATAGCTAGGCTTTGAATTCTGTGATTTTCATGCTTGCTTCCATTCATGTTTGCTTAAATGCTCTGCGTCGGCAGGGCCCAGCCCCGCGCATACCTCGATCGCCATTGAGCCCTCTGGGTCACCAGTGCAGGCTCAAGGAATGAGGGGCTACGTGACTAGTGAGGCTCCTGGGTCGCGATGCCCAGGGGTCCCCCTTAATGCTCAAGCGACCCGTTTGCATTCTACGTCGGCAAGGCCCAGCCCCGCGCATACCTCGACCGCCGTTGAGCACCGGGCCCAAGGAGTGAGGGGCTACGTGACTAGTGAGGCCCCTAGGTCGTGATGCCCAGGGGTCCCCCTTGACATACGAATGGCTCTCATGAGGGAGAACGAGCACCATACCTGCTCACGAGCCTTCGCCTAGGATGGGGGCGCGAGAAAGCCAGGTGTCTGGGCACCTAGTAGGGTGGCGTCTGCCAGACGTGACCTGAGCATAGCCCCCGTGCCTAGCCCCCCTCATGATACCCTTCCAAGGAGAAGTTGTGAGCGTCGTGAGCTGAAAAGCTCCCTGAGGTTGGTGCGACCGCTAGGGGCCGCCCTCAGTTGTTTACAACTAGCGCGGAGCATAGAGCTACCACACTTGCACGGAGTGTGGGCATAACCGCTCCTCGGTTGTATCGGCCAGCGCGGAGCTTGGTGCTTCCACTGGTTCGTGGGCACAACCACTCCTCGGTCTTGCCAGCATGGAGCTAAGCACTTCCACTGGATTGTGGGAGGGGAGCCTCCCACCGGGAGAGACTCCTGGGCGTGTACAGCCCGTCCGGACACGTGGCTTGCACGGCGGGACAGCCAGGGTGTATATGGGCCCTCCTCAGGCCGAGCTGGACGACTCTGATGAAGTTCTCGTGTACGCATCACTCAGGAGACCCTACCTTGAGGCGGGTTGCGCCTAAGTCTTCTTCTGCAAAACATGAAAAGAGATGGGTTGCCTAGACCTGCACCGAATGCATCTCCAAAGGGCATTGCATGAGAAGGCCACAGCACCAACAACCCCAGGAGGTGACATTAGCGGGACCGGCCCGTAAGACAGAGCTCAGCCGCTGGATTTATCGATGCTGCAGGGACAGACCCGAGCACAGACGTCGTGCCAGTCTTCTCATGCTATAGTCCAAAAGATAAACAACAGGCGCGCGGTTCCCATGGGTGCGAGTCACCTGCCACGGGCCCCTACTTACCGACCAATGATTAGCCCATGCGAGAACAAGGCACCAAGGACCACAGGAGGTGACGTCACGAGAATGGCTCGTGAGACAGAGCTCAGCCCTTGGGTTTAGCGATGCTGCAGGGACGGACCCGAGCACAGACGTCATGCCAGTCCTTAATCAAGGGGCGGTCGCGGAGGGCTCATAAGGGCTCATGACCTTAGTGGCGGTGAGGGTGCCAACCATATAGATGATGCAAAAGGAAGCAACCAGTTCTGATTCATGCGCAAAAAGAGATAGATGTGGGGGGTAAGCCCCCAGCAGCTCGAGGATGATGCAACCCGAGGGGCGCCCTCGACGGAATACCTGAGACATCACCTCGTACTTGCCGCTAAAGAGGAGTTGGGGTAGCTGGAGACGCGAGCCATGCAAGTTGCTCCTGAGGAGAGCCGAGCTCCCAAGGCCCAGGGGCTCTGGAGGCCCTCAGCGGTCGTGGGGGTCCTGGTCCTGCTCCATCAGGACCGCCTGCCGCTAAGCCTCCTAGGCCCCCATGGCCTGTTGTACGAAGTGCTAGTATGTGGCGGCCGCGTTGCGGAGGCCAGAGGGGGAGGCCCTCCTCCAGCCGACCGCCATCGGCTGGAAGAGGCCCTGGGTGGCAGCCCTGTTGAGGCTCGGGATGTCGATGCAGACGCGAAACTGGTTGCTTGGGTCTTGAGTAGGTGGGTAAGGTTCCTTGATAGCTTGGTCGATAGGGTCCCGAGCCCCCAGCGTTATGAGGCTCACACTGGGCTCATGACGACGCACAGTGGGGCGTGCCCGCGAGTGGTGCCCGGGCACATCCCTCACGACCAGGTCCAGGGTCCCCCTGAGGGGAGCCCCCGAGCCCGTCCTGAGAGGGGCGCCGGGCGCGCCTCCCTATGCAGGGGCGGAGGGCGCCTCGTCAGTAGGAGGAGCTTGAAGTGGTGCCGTCGGGAGCCCCCGAGGCCTGAGAGTCGGGCAGTTGCTTCTTCTTCTTGGGGGCGGTCATCACGGCGAAGACGGCTCGGTCTCCGTCGGAGCTCTCGATCGCTGCAGTCTGGTTGGCGCGCTCCAGAGAACGTACTGCTTCCTTCTCGTCGCAGGTGATCGTGATGACTCCACTGCTTCCAGGCATCTTGAGGACGTTGTAGCCATGATGGGTCGCTGCCATAAACTTGGAGAGGGCCGGGTACCCTAGGATGGTGTTGTACGGGAGGTTGATGTTGGCGATGTTGAAGTCGAAGAGCTCGGTGTGGTAGTTGTCGCGGTCGCCGAAGGTGACGGGGAGGCAGACCTCCCCCATCGGGAGGGTGGAGCCATCTGTGACTCCGTAAAATGGCTTGGTCGGGTGCAGCTGATCGTAGGGTACTTGAAGAGTCTCGAAGATCTGGACGGAGAGGACGTTGAGCCCTGCCCCACCGTCAATGAGGGTCTTGGTCACGCGAACGTTACTAATGGTCGGGGTGTAGAGCATCAGGAAAGTTACCGGCGTGGCGGTGCACCTGAGCCGATCCTTGGGGTCGAAGGCGATGATCTGCTTGGCCCACCTGAGGTTGCGCGCGGCGTCGGGCCTGGGGAGCGCCGTGTTCACCTCACCAGCACTGCTTGAAGATGCGGTGAGAAGCCGGAGCGTGGGCTCCTCCCAGGATGCACACGACCCCGCGTGGCTCCTGGAAGCCCCCCGCTTCGTCTCCCTGGCGATCGTCGTCGTTCCTTCTTGGCGGTGGCGGCAGCGGAGGCAGGCCCGCGTTGCCCTGAGGGCGACCCTCTCGAGGCTGGTCACGCCAGGGGGCGTCACGAGGCTTCTCCTGCCAACAGTCTTCACGAGGCTGATCACGCCATCCTTGGCGCGAGTTCGTGCCGTCCCAACGTCCTTCGCCACGGCCTCTTCCGCGGCCGTAGCCATGGTTGTCGCGCTCCGGGCGCTGCCCGCCGCACATCGCCCTAAGCTCTTGGCAGTCGTTGGTGTTATGGCTATGGACATCATGGAAGACGCAGTACGAACAGTTATCTCTTGGAGGGTCGTTGTAGCCGTAGTCGCGCTTCACTTCTGGTTCCACGGCCAGCATGGCTGGTCCCTTGCGCTTTGCTTCCTTGGCCTTGGTCTTCTTGTCGTCGGCCTCCGCCTCAGGCAGTTCCATGAGGGAGAGGCGGCCTTCCTCTACCCTGGCGCACTTCGCGGCGAGGTTGAACATCTCGAGGGTCGTGCACAGGTCCTTGTGGATGGCAAGCTCCTCCTTCATCCTGACGTCATGGACACCGTCGGAGAACGCCGAGATGATGGCCTCGTCGGAGACCTTGGGGATCTTGAGGCACATGGTGTTGAAGCATTGGATGTACTTTTGCAGGGTCTCCCCAGGCTGCTGCTTCATGCGGCGTAGGTCTGCGGCCACTGGAGCTCGGTCGCGGGTACCTTGGAAGTTGGCGATGAAGCACTCGCGAAGCTCCTCCCAGGAGGAGATGGATCCTAGAGGAAGGTTCAGGAGCCATGAGCACGCACCATCCTTGAGGGCCATGGGGAACCAATTCGCCATGACCTGCTCAGTGCCGTTCGCCGCCTCGATGTTGAGCTCGTAGAGCTAGAGGAACTCCGCCGGGTCGGCGGTGCCGTCGTAACACGGAGGCAGATCCGGCTTGAACTTGTTGGGCCAGACGAGGCGCTGTAGCTCAGGAGCTAGGGCGCGGCATCCAGCCACGCTCATGATTGCTGGCGCCCCCTGCACCTGCGGTGCTGGATCTTGGGGTGCAGGGCGGAGTGGTGCGCCATTACTAGCGGGCGCCGCCTGAGCGACGTTGGCGGCACGGCGGGCGGCGCGTGCTCGGCGAGTGTCCACCATGGCGATGAAACAAGGTCGACGGAGAAGAGCGGAGCGAGGTCGTCGAAGAAGCGAGATTTCGACACGCCCCCTACGTGGCGCGCCAAATTTTGGATTTCGGGCTCCGCAAAACCCTTAAGATTCGAACACAGGGGTGTGACGAAGATCTCTCCCACTACACGTCTACCTAGCACCTCGCTCTTCTCCTGGTGGTGGCAATGGAATGCAAGCAAGCAAACAAGTAGAGCACATAAGAGTTTACCCAGGTTCAGGCCACCTTGCGGTGTAAAACCCTACGCCCTCCTTTAGTGGATTGGCCTCGCGAGGGCACGAGTATGAACACGTACAGTGGTTTCCTGAGCTCAGGAGGCGAGCTCAAGAAGGGTGAGGAGGCGGATGTTCTTGCTCCTTTGCTAGTCTAAGTCCCAATGGGTCCATCCTCTCTATGATGGAACCCTAGCTACTTATATAGGCGGCCAGGGTCCTCTTCCCCCCGAAATGTTTAGGCGGGAAGGGAATCCCACAATGGCCATTTGAGCGGGAACACAAGGACGCTCCTATCCTGACAAAAGGTGGTCTTCGCCTGCAAAGAGGGCAGGCGGTGACATGGTGGTGGGCTCGGCGATGACATCCTTCCTGCCGTCCTTGCGGTCTTCGGTCTTGTTGCACCAAAGGGGAAACCTTTGTCTCGCCCCTCGGGAACCTGCGCCTGTGCGATCTCCTTTGCATCGATATGGAAACTGCGCCCGCTGGCACGGTTCCTCATGGCTTGCGTCACTGCCTCCTCCTGAGGCAGCCCTTGCCTTGAGATCTCCGCCCTCCCGAAGCAGCCTAGCCGAGGCCACTCTAGGGAGAGGTCTTGGTCGCCCCTCTGGAGCAGCCTAGGTGAGGCCGCTCCCTGAGGGGGTCTTGGTCATTCTCATCGCGAGGGCTGGCCCCCTCGCGAGGGTCTTGAGTAGACGGTCAATCAACTGGGCCCTACCGGGCCATACCAGGAACGCGACGTGGGCCGCAGACAGGCTAGTCTGGGTACCATGGTTCCTAGTATGCCGACAACTTTAACAACATATAAATAACATAATAGTTATTCAAATGCATGGATTAATCATTCAATTCAAGTAAGAATTTCATCAATATTGAAATGACACCATGAAATTTTGCTGTGGCTTGCCTTAGTGCAGATGAGGTTCACAAGCCTTCTGGTGATCCTCCAGACAAGCCTCACCCTCTAAAAATAATTTTAAACGCAAGAATAATATATCAAGAATTCTTCTGAAAATCACCGGAAATTCTAGACAGCTCAGAAAAATCTCATTTTGGTGAGCTGCTAGATTTCCTTACAAAGAACATAATGCAAAAAGAATCAATTCATTTGGACTTATGGTTGAAAAGTTATGGCTGTTTGAAGCTCTCTGGAATTGAATAAAATTTGAATTTAAATAAACATACTAGGGGGGTGACGTCGAAGGCGTAAAGCCTCAGGGCGCCACCACTCATACCGCTTCGCGCGCGTACAGAGTGGCTGACTAGCGGGCCCTGCTAGTCAGGTGAGAAGGAGGGGTGAAGGAAATAGGTGAAGGTCTGCGGTACACCTGCCCGTACCCGTAGCATAGCTAGGGCGGTCGGACGGCGTCGGAATCTTCCTCGCAAACGGAGGCAGAGGGCGGGGGCCACGGGAGATGAAGAAGACGGCGAGCAGAGGCAGCTCCAGGGGCTCCAAGGGGAAGGGATGGCTTCTCCGGAGAGAGGCGGAGGCCCTGGAAGGATCGCCCTAGCCTGGGAGGGGCTGGAGCTACTTCTGCGACCAGAGGGGATCGCCGGTGAGCTCGAGGAGGCTGGGGGCGGCTCCATTTATAGGCGAACAGAGAGGGGGGTTCGGGCTCCGCCGGTGGACACCTGTCCACGGCGCCCGCGACAAGCGGCGTCAGTGAGAGGGGGAGAAGGTGACACATCTCACGCGGGGACTGTGGGCGAGCAGGGACGAGCACAGGAATGAGGAGATGTCGACGAGCACAGTGCACACCACACTGTTGGGTTGGCCGGACTGTGCCCGTGCTCGCTGCGGCGAGCTCCGGCATCGGCAAGCGCCAGGGAGGAGTTAATGGCGTTGAGATGATGATGGTGGCGAGGTTTGGCACGATTAGGCAGGCGGGGAAGCGAGCACGCGAGCAACAGAGGCTCGGGCGCGTCGCAGAGCGTGTCAGCTGCATGCCAGCACGCATGGACGAACGCGGTCACCGCGTGAACTATGACCTCATGTCGACCTAAGCCCAAACTCCATGTCTGGCATGTTGTTCGTGGTAGTTTTGAATGTTACCACGCCTTGGTTTGGCTCCAGGTGCAGTAGAGAAGATTTCACACGCCAGGTAAACTTCTGATCAGTAACTTTGAGGTGTTACTGAGGTTAAAAGGCTGGGAGTTGGGGGCTGTCCTTTGGAGGCTAGCCATCATCTACTAAGGTGATGATGCACAAGAAAATTCAGGCACATGGGAGCAAGTAAAATGGTAGTTGATGTAGAAACCACCATTTCTGTCCAGAACAGAAAATATTTTCTGTAGCAAAAATATTCCAAAAAGTGATGAAATATTTTTGCTCAGGAAGGTGCCGCGGGTTCAAAGAATATTTGGGAGTTTTCTCAGATTTTTGTGGGCCATAAAATTGAGGGTTGCTTTGGAGGTCATTGAACTAGCTAGGGTTTTAGAGAAGAGAATGAATATCTTTCACCCAAGATTATTTTGAGATGGATCAGAAGGGGAATGATGATTAGAGAGGGGAATGATGCACTTGGGTGAAAGCCAAGGGTACCCAAGTGTTTAAGTCCATATGAAAAGATTCAGAAACCCCAACTTTCAAAATAAATCCAAATGAAAATCAGGCAAATAAGAGAGGGCAAAATCAGGCTGTCACTAACCTCCCCCACTTAGAATGAATCTCGTCCTCGAGATTCGGTTACATGGGAAAACCACTCTGGATAATGAGCCCTTAGGTATTCTTCCCAAGTTGATTCTGACTCTGTGTGATTCTCCCACTGAACCTTGTAAATTTTTCTCACTTTACTGTGAGTGACCCTTTCCATCTGATCCAAAATTCTATACGGTCTTTCTTCATAGGTCAAATCATTTGCCAACTCTTCCTCAACCATAGCAGTCCTTTTCTCAGGCGGGGATATGCAACGCCTTAGTTGTGAAACATGAAACACGTTATGCACGTCTGCCAATTCAGCGGGTAGTTCCAACTGATATGCAACAGTACCCACTCGGGACATAACCGGGAATGGACCAATAAACCTGGGTGCCAACTTTCCACGGGTCTGAAATCTCTTGACTCCGTTCATAGGGGTGACTCGGAGGTATACGTGTTCTCTGGGTTCAAAATTGATCTGTTTGTGCTTTGCATCATAATAACTTTTCTGTTGAGATTTGGCCAATTGCAATCTGTCTCTGATTTCCTTAACCTGCTTCTTAGCTTCCATCATGAGATCTGTTTCGAAGATACGGCTATCTCCAGTTTGAGACCAATTTAATGGAGTGCGACACTTACGGCCATATAGAGCTTCATACGGTGACATCTTTAGATTGGTCTGGAAGCTGTTGTTGTAAGAAAACTCGACATATGGCAAGCAATCTTCCCATTTAGTTCCTTGGGCTAAAGCACAGGCTCACAACATATCTTCGAGTATTTGATTTACCCGCTCTGTCTGTCCATCGGTCTGAGGATGATAAGCAGTACTATATTTTAGCGCTGTCCCCAAGGCTTGATGGAGACGGGACCAAAAAGCGGAGGTAAACAGGGAACCTTGGTCGGAAGTGATGGCTCGATGTACTCCATGCAGACTGACGATTCCGGATACATACAGCTGTGCAAGTTGATCCGCTCGATATCTGGTGCTGATCGGAATGAAGTGAGCAACCTTGGTTAAGGTGTCCACTACGACCTAGATTGCATCATTTCCTCTCTGAGTCTTAGGCAATACCATAATGAAATCCATACAAACGTCATCCCATTTCCATTGCGAAACCGGTAGCGGTTGGAGGAGTCCGGCTGGCTTCTGATGCTCTGCCTTCACCTTGTTGCATATGTCGCAACAGGCCACAAAGTAGGCAATTTCTTTCTTCCTTCCGTCCCACCAAAATATTTGTCTAAGGTCCTCATACATTTTCGTGCCTCCCGGATGAATGGAATATGAGGATTAATGTGCTTCTGACAGGATTTTCTTCTTTAAGTCCGGCTGATTGGGTACACAAATCCGTCCACGGAATCGGAGAGTACCGAATTTGTCCTTGGAGAAATTTGGGGTCTTCCCTGCCATCGGGCTCTTGGCACGCTTCTGCAGTTTGATGTCAGCTGGCTGGGCCTTGCGGATTTCTTCCTCAAGTTAAGCTGAGGCCAGCATCCACTATGACCAGGTTAAGCTGAGCGATCTCCTCTTGGAGTTTGAGAGGCAAGGATTTCGATATGACATTTAAGCTGACAGGCTTTCGACTGAGGGCATCGGCAACCACGTTGGCCTTTCCCGGGTGGTAATTTATTCCAAGATCATAATCCTTGACCAACTCTAGCCATCTTCGCTGACGGAGATTTAAATCCGGCTGAGTAAATATGTATTTAAGGCTTTTATGATCGGTAAAAATTTGGCACCTTTTTCCAATGAGTTAGTGTCTCCAAATGTTTAGCGCATGAACCACCGCAGCCAATTCCAAATCATGAGTAGGATAATTTCCCTCACGGGGCCGTAGCTGTCGCGATGCATATGCTACTACCTTGCCGTCTTGCATAAGTACGCAAGCGAGGCCTTGCCTGGAGGCATCACAATACACATCAAAGTTGTGATAAATGTCTGGGAGAGTCAATACAGGTGCGGTTGTCAGCCGTATCTTTAGCTCATTAAAACTTTTCTCACAGTCCTCCGTCCATTCAAACTTCTTATCCTTTTTGAGCAGCTTCTTCATGGGTTTAGCAATCTTGGAAAACCCTTTAATGGAATGACGGTAATATCTAGCTAATCCGAGAAAACACCGGATCTGTGTCACTGTCGTGGGCGGCAACCAATCGAGCACATCTTTTACTTTGCTCGGGTCCACGGCTATACCCTCAGCGGATAGTACATGTCCAAGAAACCCAACTTGCTTGAGCCAAAACTCACATTTACTGAATTTGGCGTAAAGCTGATGGCCGCGGAGTCGTTGTAGCACTGCTCGAAGGTGATCCTTGTGCTCGTCTTCACCCTTGGAGTAAATGAGGATGTCATCGATGAAGACTACCACGAATTTGTCGAGGAAGTCCATGAATACTTTGTTCATCATATGCATGAAGAAAGCAGGGGCATTGGTGAGACCAAAGGACATCACTGTATATTCATAAAGACCGTACCGAGTAGTGAATACGGTCTTAGGAATATCTACCTTTTTAATTTTGAGCTGATGATATCCGGTCCGTAAATCGATCTTAGAGAATACCTTAGCCCCACTGAGCTGATCAAACAAATCATCAATCCTTGGCAGCGGACATTTATTTTTGATGGTGACCTCATTAAGCTGACGGTAATCTACGCACATGCGGAGGCTGCCATCCTTTTTGTCCACGAAAATAGTGGGTGATCCCCATGGTGAAGAGCTGGGACAAATATATCCTTTTTGGAGCAGTTCATCAAGCTGTTTCTTTAGCTCCACTAATTCTGATGAAGGCATCCGGTAATACTTCTTGTATAATGGTGTAGTTCCGGGCACAAGATCTATTGCAAATTCCAGTTCTCGGTCTGGTGGCATGCCTGGCAGT
Source organism: Triticum aestivum (assembly GCF_018294505.1). NCBI lineage: Eukaryota > Viridiplantae > Streptophyta > Magnoliopsida > Poales > Poaceae > Triticum > Triticum aestivum. The sequence goes on from NC_057809.1 coordinate 304,109,677, forward strand.
TCTTCTGGAAATACATCAGGGTACTCGTTGACCACAGGAACTAATTCCAACTCAGCCACAGCGGTGAAAACCAATTCTGGCTTGGATATATCCTTGCAAGCATAGAATTTGGTAGTCTGCCCATTTAGACTGGTCAAAGTGACTTCTCGTGTTGCGCAGTTTCTACAAACTTTTATTGGGTCAACCAATTCATACCCAATATAATATCCAACTTTTCAGACTCAATAATTTTTAGAGAGGTTGGAAAGTAGACTCCGTTGATATTGATTTCCAGATCATGGCAAGGAAATTTGATTTTGGGCAGCAAAACTCCGAGAAATAAAAGAATGGGAAGCCCCAGAGTCAAATAAAATTACGGCAGGTATGTCATTAACAGAAAACATACCAATGACGACTTCGGGGTTCTCTTGTGCTTCATCGGCTGAGAGATGATGCACGTGCCCAATAATGTTTTGCTGGGTTGGGCATGACTCTATAAAGTTGACTTGTGGCCTGAATGGGGCATCCGCCTTGTTGTTCTTGGGGCACTATTTGGCATAATGTCCATTCTGCCCACAAATGAAGCACGGATTGTTGCGCTGACGCTCCTCACGTATTGGGTTGGTCACGACATTCTTGACTTGAGTGGTGGTCTTGTTAACATTCTGTTGCCAATTGGGCTTGTATTCCACCTGAGGCAGCTGTCAGGTTCGAGCCTTTTGCACTGGTTGCCCATCCTTCTTTGGCTCAAACTTACGCTTGTTGTCGTTGTTGGCAGGCCTATTATCTGATATAAGCTTGTGCTCTCATTCAGCAATGAAAGCCTTGTTTACTAGAGTTTGGAAATCTGGGAAGTCAAACATACTAAGAGTACACCGGAGTTGCGGATTTAAGCCTCCAAGAAATCTGTCAATCTTCCTTTCTGTGGTGGCCACGTCATAAAGGGAGTAACGGGCCAGGTGCTTGAATTTTTGCAAATATTCACCCACAGACTGATTTCCTTGGATGAGTGCGAGAAATTCACGCTGCTTAACCTTCATAACTCCAGTAGGGATATGCTGTTTCCGGAACTGATCCTTAAATTTTTCCCAGGTGATTTCTTCATCAGCAGGCCACATGGCTTTTGTATTTTCCCACCATATGGCAGTAGCGCCTTCAAGATAATGAGTTGCAAATGGAACTTTATCATTTTCTTCAGTACGAGCAATCTCAAGCTTTTTCTCAATGGTACGCAACAAATCGTCTGCATCCAATGGGTCAACAATCTGACTGAAATTGGGTGGCTTGGTCCTTTGAAATCTGACAGCTTTGAGTAATGGCCGTTCTGATTTCCATTCTGTCCAACCATAGCTTGCACACTTCTTAATATTTCAAGTAGATCATTGTTCCTTCTTTCCTCAAACATACGCAGAATTTTCTCGGTGGAGGGCGGATTTGGCGGTGGAGCTGGTGGCAGAACATACGGCTTGGGAGAATGTCATGCCTGTCGTGTGGAACGACGAACAGGAGTTCCCTCACGAACGTTGCTACTATTGCCTCCCCACGTCATCCTATTGTGGATTTTTCCCAAGACAACGCAATCGAGATGAGAAACATCCAAGAATAAATTTGGGGAAAAGCCAACGACAAATCCCAGAAGAAAGCAAAAGAGCGAAGAAAATACGGCGAATAAAGTTCCAATATAATTATACATAGGCTCATACATGAAAGATAAACAACATGACAGGTTCAACTACTCTCATACATGCAACGAAACATCATGACTCGTACGACTACATCCGTACATCATCCGGACGACTGCGAATACTCCGAGGTACTACTGCTCTGCTGGTGTTGCGGTGTCCTCCCCTGAAGCGGACTCGGATCCTGAACTGCATGGTTAATAGAAACCTCTGGGTTAAAGGTAACACGACGACGCTGGCTCGAGGTCTCTCCCTCAGGGGTAGGGGCAGGATGAAGCATCGGGGCTGCAGGAGTGGTGAGAAGTGAAGCCCACTCGGCAGGAGTACTAAGAGGGTTCACCATCGAGGTGCCTGAGCTACTCGGGGGAGTAACCGGTGAAACAGGGGAACTAGAACTGGCTGGAATATAGGGAGTAAATCCCAGAGAAGATGGAGTAGTGGCAGATCTAGTAGTGACCAAAGCAGCGGCTAAAGCAGTACGGGCACGAGTCAGCTCTCAAGCCAGCTCGTGGATCATAAGATAGCTAGCAGTGAAATAACGAGCAAGGTGGCTAGCAACACTATCAGACTCCGGATCAATGATCTGGAAGCAGACACTACCATTGTCGTGCAGAGAAGGGTAGTAAAAGAACCTTGGATGGTTTTGCATTCAGATCTCGTTGTAGCGAAGCTCAACAAGGACCTCGAATGCAGCAAACTAGATAGCTTGAGAAGCGGTAGAGGCGTAACCGCTCCGAAAAGTACAAGTGTAAGAGCCGGAATCGGAACTAGTGCGCAGAGTAACCACTGCGTGATACTCATACACTGAATCAGCTAGACGCTCCCGGTACACACAATTGACTGGATCATCTCCGAGGGGGTACAGCCGACGCCACACGTTGTGAAGAAGGTGCGGTGACGTGTACGGTATCAGCGGCAACTGGCACGGATACGGCACCGGAGCCATCTACACTCACAACCATTAGCAGGTTAGCATAAAAATATAAATCAAGTGCATGCAATGCAACAATCAGCTACATTAGCTACCGACACTCAACTAAAACTCGTATCTAACGTCCAGTTAACACGTCGTAGTCTAGAGTGGCCTACAGTCAGCGCGGCTCTGATACCAAGCGTTGTGGCACCCCGGCTCAGAGCGACCGGCTTACCCTGCATTGCCAGCCCAGAGACCATGTCTTCTGGCAACACACAAGGTCTTGCTACAGAAAACAACCGCTTTATTGATGCTAGCGGGTCAGGGATTATATTACAACAGATGTCGAGGTCGAGCAGCACACACGGTGCCGCTGAACAATATGTACATTATTTAGTGAACATAATGGGGCCTCGATCATATCAACTATGCGGCAGCAGAACAACATCATAGCGGTAACTCCATAGCACAGGGACACCGATGTGGACACGATCTAGACTCAAGCAACGCTCCTTTCCAACGCGACTTTCCTGAAATCTGGCATGACATGCCAGGTCAATACATTGAATGTACTTGCAAGCTCACAACATGCATAATCATAATGACAAACAATATCATGATATTTAACCAATTAATAATGCAATAATGTTCCAACATGTTGTGCTCATGCTCTTGGGATAAACGTCCCTCGGGACCAACTTACCAACTATGATCGTTCTCGGATCACAAAAGAAACCACCATCGTGGTCTTAACCAGAGTAACTTGTGATCCTTACGGCAATCACCACCACATCACCAACGTGGTCTTAACCAGAGTAACTCGTGATCCTTTCGGCGATCACCACCACACCACCATTGTGGTCTTAACCAAAGTATCTCGTGACCCTTTTGGCGATCACCACCACGGCCCATATTGGGTCTCGAACAGCTCGATGGCCTTTCCGCCATCATCATCAGTGCAATGATCATAACTTAGTGTGCATGTTTATTAAACATTGACTCATGGTGGGACCTACTACGAGTTGTCCGTGACCGTGGACTCGGCTATTGATAGATTATACACTCTACAGAGGTAGCACACTGTACCCACACCACGGAACCCATGGCCTCGCACTCCCATTTGGGTGGACCAACGACATTTCGACAAAACCCTTCCATTGCCATGACACTCTCCCATCCACTCCGACCCAATCCCCAACGGGCTAGTCCTGGGTAGCCCTGTGTCTACCAAAGACACACCGACCACCATCGTGGCCAAAACAATCCCACTCGGGGACCCGGTACCAAAATCTCAGCAATGGGCACACAAGGTTATGTCTGCTTACCAGGCCAGGGTAAGCACGCCCATAACCTTCCCTAGTTGGAGGCACCGACCAGAGACATGTCAATGGAATGAATCAAGGCCTTCCCACAAAGGCAAATGTAGTTGCACTGGGAAAATCTCGATTCAGCGGCACCATGACCCAGTCAACGATATATTCAAGTTGAGTTATATTCAGGTTCAACTTAAAATGAAAATGACCGGTGTCATAGCATGCCATGAAATGCAATACTACACATGCATCATATAATACAAAAATGACTGATGTCAACCATATTCACACTAAGCATAAGCATCAACAACTTATCTTTCTTTCCTGGTCTCACTTTAACAATATATTTTTCAGCAAGTAACATTATTTTCTCATGCAAGAAAATAACTTCGATTAATTCCTCATATGCATAGGAAAGTTTCTACCATCATCACCTCAAGCAAATCCTAATTTCATTACCAATCAAGTTAGGTTCAAACATTCTGGAAATTAAGTAAAATGGTTACACCAGCACTAAACAGGATATATTCTAGCAAATTTAACTATTTATTTATGCAAGAAAATAACTTTAAGAAATTATTCATACACATAAAAACTCATATTATCATTACCATAATTAGATCTTAGCCTCTTTACCAACTAAACTAGTTTCAAGGTTCTGTAAATCAAGCATAATACCAACACACACTTTAACAACATATAAATAACATAATAGTTATTTAAAATGCATGGATTAATCATTCAATTCAAGTAAGAAATTCATCAATATTGAAATGGCACCATGAAAATGTTGATGTGGCTTGCCTTAGTCCAGATGAGGTTCACAAGCCTTCTGGTGATCCTCAAGACAAGCCTCACCCTCTGAAAATAATTTTAAACACAAGAAGAAAATATCAAGAACTCTTTTGAAAATCACCAGAAATTCTAGACAACTTAGAAAAATTTTATTTCTGGTGAGCTGCTAGATTTCCTTGCAAAGAACACAATGCAAAAATAATCTATTCATTTGGACTTATGGTTGAAAAGTTATGGCTATTTGAAGCTCTCTGGAATTGAATGAAATTTGAATTTAAACAAACAGACTAGGGGGTGACGTCGAAGGCATAAAGCCTCAGGGTGCTACAACTCGTACAGAGTGGCTGACTAGCGGGCCCCGCTAGTCAGGTGAGAAGGATGGGAGAAGGAAACAGGGGAAGGTCGCGGTTTCGCCGGAGCTCTCGCCGGCGACGAGGGATCCTTGGCCAAAACCAGAGGGAGGGATCGAGAGAGGGGGTTGAGGCGTACCTGCCCGTACCCGTACCGTAGCTAGGGGTGGTCGGACGGCGTCGGAATCTTCCTCGCAAACGGAGGCAGAGGCCGGGGGTCGCCGGAGATGAAGAAGACGCCGATCAGAGGCAGCTCCAAGGGCTCCAGGGGGAAGGGATAGCTTCTCCGGAGAGAGGCGGAGGCCCTTGAAGGATCGCCCTGGCCTGGGAGGGGCTAGAGCTACTCCAGCGACCAGAGGGGATCGCCAGCGAGCGTGAGCTCGAGGGTGGCAGCCCATGGCCTGCCCCGCCGGGCAACGTCTTCCTACGCGTTTGTGGGGTGTGTGGGAGTCGTGGATGGTGCTCGAGGAGGCTGGGGGCGGCTCCATTTATAGGCGAGCGGAGAGGGGGGTTCGAGCTCCGCCAGTGGACACCTGTCCACAGCGCCCGCGACGAGCGGCGTCAGTGAGAGGGGGAGAAGGTGACGCAGCTCACGCGGGAACTGTGGGCGAGCGGGGACGAGCACAGGAACGAGGAGATGGCGATGAGCACAGTGCACACCGCACTGTTGGGTTGGCCGGACCATGCCCGTGCTCGCTGCGGCGAGCTCCGGCGTCGGCGAGCGCCAGGGAGGAGTAAATGGCGTTGAGACAATGATGGTGGCGATGTTTGGCACGCTTAGGCAGGCAGGGAAGTGAGCACGCGAGTAACAGAGGCTTGGGCGCGTCGCAGAGCGCGTCGGCTGCATGCCAGCACGCCTGGACGAACGCGGTCACCGCGTGAACTATGAACTCTTGCCGACCTAATCCCAAACTCCATGTTCTGGCACGTTGTTCGTGGTAGGTTTGAATGTTACCACGCCTTGGTTTGTCTCCAGGTGTAGTAGAGAAGATTTCACACGCCAGGTAAGCTTCTGATCAGTAACTTTGAGATGTTACTGAGGTTAAATCGCTGGGAGTTGGGGGCTGTGCTTTGGAGGCTAGCCATCATCTACTAAGGTGATGATGCACAAGAAAATTCAGGCACAGGGGAGCAAGTAAAATGGTAGTTACTGTAGAAACCACCATTTCTGTCCAGAATAGAAAATATTTTCCATAGCAAAAATATTCCAAAAAGTGATGAAATATTTTTTTATGAGGAAGGTGCCCTAGGGTTCAAAGAATATTTGGGAATTTTCTCAGATTTTTGTGGGCCATAAAAATGAGGGTTGCTTTGGAGCTCATTGAACTAGCTAGGGTTTTAGAGAAGAAAATGAATATTTTTCATTTAAGAAAAATATACCCAAGATTATTTTGAGATGGATCAGAAGGGGAATGATGATTAGAGAGGGGAATGATGCACTTGGGTGAAAGCCAAGGGTACCCAAGTGTTTAAGTCCATATGAAAAGATTTAGAAACCCCAACTTTCAAAATAAATCCAAATGAAAATCAGGCAAATAAGAGAGGGCAAAATCAGGCTGTCATAGCGTCCTCGCGTGTCTTCACACCTCCAGTAGCGTTAGAGGCCGCAGGCGGCGGAGCCTTCGAGGTGGATGGGTGAGCCGAAGGGCCGGGTTTCTTCTTGGGCGCCATGGTCGATCGCACCGTCAAAGACGAAGATGGTGAAGAAGATGACACGCTACACACGCCTTCAGGTTCGCGCAAGAGATCCCCCTACCTGGCGCACCAAAGATGCCTCAGGAAACCATGGCCACCTATGGGACAAGAGGCCCCCTTGCTGGTTCGGTAGGGGGACGTCGTGTTGCACAAAGAGCAGACGAGCGTGGGGTAGCACGACAGAGATCACGCAGGAAATTTTGCCCAGGTTCGGGCTGCTGCGAGCGTAAAACCATACTCCTACTTTGGTGGATTGATGGTGGAAAGGTGGTGGTGGGGCGCAGTACACTTGCCCGACAGGGGTTGCCTCAGGGCGGCAGTGGCTACGCGCGTATGAGGGTGTGAGTTATCCAACCTTCTAACCCTGTCTATGGTTTCCATGGGCCTCGTTTTAAAGATCAATGGGTTACCACAATGGCAAAGTAGTCATTATGCACTGATAAGGTAGCAAACAATGCTATAATACCTAACTCTGCGGGCTGACAGGGCGCATTAAATGCGCTGCTTAACGTCACATCGTTGGTTGCTCGGCAAGGCTTGTCGGGCCATCTTGCCAGCTCCACGCCTGCTCACTTGACGCGTCGCAGGACGAGTGTCATCTTTGGGTTTTTCCTGTAGAGAGAGGTTGCCATGTGGCGAATGGCTATCACTTAGTCATTTTGCGGCTTGACACCGCATTGATCAATGACGTGGGTCGTGGTAGAGTGGTTGGTGAGGTGGCCTCGTCTTCGTGAGTCCCGGCAGGCCCTGCCAGAACGCCTTGGTTGTCTTCTTCTAGGCGTGGCCTTGCCCTTTTGTCGGTCGCACCTGCCCGGCAAAGGAGGCCTTTCTCTTTGTGGTATCTTGCTTCTTTGGTTCGATCCTGGTCCCTCTGATCTACATGTTGGTTCTTCAAATCTCTTAGTCCCTTGAACTCTAACTTGGGCTGCTGCTTCAATCTTGTTCCCGTGCATGTGCACAGTCGGGGCAACAGACCCAGGGTTTGTTGCACTGACATAATTATTACCTATTTATCACTATGAAGAATCTGAAGGATACCAAGACTAAGATATTTCCCTCTAAGACGAGGGTAGGTAAGGAACTGCCATCTTGCTCTGCACTTGATTCACCTTCTATTTTGAGTAGACTTGCAACACCACCACATGCTATTAATTCTAATATGTCGCAAGTTATGGATGATTCTACTTCTGCTATGGATAATGCTTATAATGATGCTAGTACCTTGCTTGATGATAATGTGCCATTAGGTAAATTTCCCGATGAACAACTTGTTAGAGCTAATGATATTGAGGATACTGAAACTGATGAAATTATTGAAACTGATGAAGTGCTTGAAAATGAAAAGATACTTGAGGGTTATGTTATGGATGAGGAGAAAACTAGAGACTTTGTTGCTTGCAATGATAGGGATGATCTTAAGAAATTATTATGCAAACTGAAAGAGAAATCTTTGAATGCTAGAATGAAATGTGATCCTAAGTTTGCTACTTCACCTATCTTTGTTGATGATAAGGATTATGAATTCTCTGTCAACCGAGAGTTAATTACTTTGGTTGAATCTGATCCTTTCCATAGTTATGAAACTAAAACTGTTATGGCACATCTTACTAAGCTGAATGATATAGCCACCCTATTTGCTCATGATGAGAAAATTCGCTACTATTATATTCTCAAATTATTTCTGTTCTCATTAAAGGGTGATGCTAATATATGGTACAATACTCTTGCTTTTGGTTGTGTGCGTAGTCCCCAGGATATGATTTACTACTTCTTTGAAAAATATATTCCCGCTCATAATGATGAGGACATCAATACCATTGTTACACCCACAACCATTGCAGCTATACGTACTGGTCCAATTACTAGAGCTCGCGCACGCCAATTAAATTATCAGTTACTTAATTTCTTGGTAATGTTTCTAATGTTCATGAGACTATGATGCTTCCTAAATTGGATACATTTGTTTTGCTTACAAATGAAGGGCCTGGCATGGATAAGAGGGATGAACACTGGAGCACGACCAAGCATGGAGATGATGGCATGCGCAAGGGTATCCAGAACGGAGTTACAAGCGATGATTTCAGCACTTTGAAGCCACCATAAGGAGTGCATGAAGCCTTGGACTAAATATACAAGATGCCACTTCATAAATTTTGTCCAGAGGCTATTCTAGATGCCGCGTCACCTTATTATTGGGGCAGGCCCATGTATTTTCAAAATACTTAAGTATAGGTTGTTTTTAGAGTCCATATGTGTGGGGAAACAAGAGTTAGGGTTGGTTTCAAACCCCTCCTCCAAGGGCCAAGAAATTCCCCCCTCTTCCTCCATATATACAGCCCTTAGGGCGTCGTTTAGACTTTGGGATTTGTTTAGTTAAAAGTTAGCCATTGCAACTTCGCGTACTTCGTTTGTGTCCAACGACCAGACCAAGACCGCTTACGGATCCCCACCATTATCAATACTTCATATATATTCGCAATATTCAGATTGCTTTATCATATTCTTGCTCGTTCTTCGATTGCCTGCAGGAATAGACCTTTGTCGTCAGGCTGACCGTGCTTCCGGCATCGTCAGTAACCTCAGGAGATTGGTTTAGCGATTGCTAAGGCGCAACGTCATGCACGTTTGTAGTCGGATCGTCAAAGTCGTCTCCACCAAATCGATAGTTATCATCTCATTGAAAGATCGGGACACCCTCGCCTCAATCACATAAGAAACAAGCTGCCTTATAGGAAATATTTAACTTTGTGCAAATTCAAGAAGAGAGTCTCCTACAATCTTGGGGGAGGCTTCTCCAATTGATGAATGCTTTGCCTGATCATCCTCTTAAGAAAAATGAAATACTTGATATCTTCTATAATGGACTAACTGATGCTTCTAGGGATTTCCTAGATAGTTGTGCTAGTTGTGTTTTCAGGGAACAAACTGTTGAACAAGCTAAAGAATTGTTGAATAATATATTGAAAAATTATGATGATTGGACTCTTCTTGAACCACCGCCTAAACCCACTCCGAAGAAGAGGGGTATCTTATATGTCAATCCTGAAGATATGCAAGAGGCAAAGAAATGTATGAAGGAAAAAGGTATTAAATATGAGGATGTCAAAGATTTAACTCCTATTGAAGAAATACACGGGCTTGATACACCACCACCAAAGGTGGTAGAGGTAAATTCTTTAATGAAATTTCATGAAAAGGACAATCCTTATAATATTCATCCTAGTCAGTGCCTTTATGAGTTTGATAATTATATTAGGAAACAAGAACACTTCAATGCAAATGTTATGAAACAATTGAAATACAACTCTGATATGATTGCTCGCTTGAGTGACTTGTTATTTAGAATTACTAATGATGTTTGAGGTGTAGGAAAACATGCCTCTATGGTTCATACTCAGTTAGAACAAGCTGTTAAATCTCAAAAAGAATTGCTTGATGAAAGGAACAATAATATCAATGATCATGCTATTAGGGTAATGACTAGAGTGGGTAGAATGACTCGGGAACCACTTTATACTGAGGGACACCCTAAAACAATTGAACAAGACTCTCAAAGAATTAACACTAATGTACCTAGTCCTTCTAAAAAGAAGAAAAAGAAAATGATAGGACTTTGTATACCTCTAGTGAACCTAATATAGAAAAACCTCCTGAAGCTAATAATGATGTTTGTATTTCTGATGTTGAAACTCAATCTGGTAATGGTCATTCATCTAGTGATAATGAAAAAGATAATGATGATATTCATGATGACATTCAACTAAAAACTGATAAAGAACCAGATAATGATGTTGAAATAGAACAAGTTGTTGATCTTGATAACCCACAATCGAAAATAGAAGATATGATAAAAGAGACTTTGTTGCTTGAAAACATGGAAGGGAAAGAGAACCATGGGTTCAAAAACTCATTCCCTTTCCACCTAAATCAAGTAAGAAGAAAGATGATGAAGAATTTGAATGCTTTCCAGAAATGATTAGGCTTGTATTTTTGCATACTCATTTGACTGATATTTTAAAGATGGCCCCTTATGCAAAATATATGGAAGACATCATCACTAATAAAAGGAAAGTTCTTCGGTGTCATGCTAATCGAAGGTGGTTGTTAATAAGACTTGATCAACCTTATTAATGGATCACTTTTGAGAGGTATGAGGTTGATGAATTTAGTAGGACGACCTTCTGTCCTTGCCTTTTGTTCTCTGTTTTTCTTAGTAATAAAATGTCCTGTTTATCCCGTTTTCTGGATTTTTCGTGCAATAAAAAATGTCCCAAATATAAAAGTTCTCAGGATGTCCTGAAAATTTAATATGATTTTTTCTGAATATTTCTGAACTTTTAGTGCAAATAACATCAGAGGGGGTGCACCAGGTGGGCACAACCCACTTATATTTAGCCCATGTCACCACCTACCTCCAGAAAAAATTCAGCATTGCTATCTCTATCTCTTGTGTTCTTGCGCGCAAACCCACTGATTTTGATCCCTTTGCTTGAAGCTTCATTTCTGAAACTGTTTTGGGGGATTGCTACTTGGTATGTGACTCCTCCATTGGTCCAATTATTTTTTTGCTTTAGTGGTTTATATATTGAATAATTACCTAATCTTGGTGCTGCTATAGATGAGCCTGCATTGAATTCTTGGATTTCTAAGTAGTTTGAACGCTCAATATTGCCTCTATGCATGCTTATGAGTAGTTGCTATCAATCTTGTGAAGTACTATTGAAAAAAAAATTGTGAACTAAAAATTTCAGAATTTTGTTCATAGGAATAAGATAAGTTTCTTTAGGAGTTCTTCGAGGAGGATGTCTTTGGAGGCATTATCTAGTAGTGGCCCGGTGCATCAACCTTATGTTGAACCAAGCGCAAGTTTGATACGGGAAGCAACTACCAAATCCTGCCTATGGTCATGCAACGATTTTATGTTGAGGGTAGGTATTAAAGAAGAATTTGAGCAATATGTTCGCAACACCGAGCTCGGTCCCTACATGGAAGATAAGTGCAACCAACATCTCGGCCTCACAAAATCGTTTACTAAAGAATTTAAATTTCTTCCTCCTGCGTCTAGAGTGTCGTTTAAACTGTATGACCATCCATTTACCTTACCTTTAGAGATATTTTCTAACTTCAGCAAAATTCCATTTTGGGTTTCGCTGGACGAACCCCCAAGACCTCAGCATGAGACATTCTTGACTACCCTTTGTTATGGTGAGACTACATGAGTGACACAAGGTAGAATAAAGAGCATTCATTTCCCATCAGTTCAATACTTGGCACTCTTTAATAGCAAATGCATCATAGGCAAGCAGGATTGCATCACATTTTGTGCTCTTGACTTGAGCCTCATACACACTGCTCTCACCGGCATTAAATATTATAACCTTGGAGTGATTGTTGCACACAAACTACAACATAACGCTGGTAGTGGATATTTTTATGGTGGGATTTATGCTTCGTGTCTAGCGAAGGAGCTGGGTGTATCACCTTGGCCTAATGACCCTATCCTACCCACTCAGTACTTAGACTTTAAGGCCGTGAAGCGCCATAAGTTCCTTAAGGGCAAGACCGCTAATTATATTTATAACCAGTTGTTCAATAAAGCTTCCATTATGCACACCTTTTTGCCTGCTCCTGCTCTCTTTGATTATCATAGCAAAGGAAGGTATTAAGTTCTTGAGAGCGAGGCCCACGCACACAATGCAGAGTGATGCGGAGCATCCTACGGACATCACCATGTCAAGAGTCCGTTCGGCGAACCTCCACCCAGCCCGGACATCCGGCCCAGCCCGGACATTTGCCAGTGATGTATCCAGAGAGCAACCAAATCTCCACTTCAGCCCGAACTTCCGACCAAGACCCTAGACATCCGGCTCGTCCTGAAGCCCTGGACATCCAGCCCCCAGCCCGGACGTCCACCACCTGCGCGTGCCAAACCGGGCCAGTGGCCCATGTATCCCTTTCCCACTTACCCCTTCGTGGCTTAGACTATATATACTCCTCCCCCTCCTCCTAGTTAGGGTTAGCAAAGGATTAGCTCGATTTAGAGATAGAGCTTTGCTCATCCACTTCGTCACTGCTCCTTCGGAGTGCATGACCTCTACGAAGAAGATTCCGCAAGCGGATTCAAGACCCCTAACGGGAAGAACTCAAGACCTCCTGATGCGGAGCATCCCAAGGTCATCCCCATGGACCTATCATCGTCTCATCAACTGCCTAGTGGACCCATGACTCGATCACGTGCAAGAGCTCTTGAAATCGAGGTGACATCTCTCCTCTCACAATTCCACTTGGATGCACATGAAGCATGGCTACTACCTCATATGGACACTTTGTGCATACTCGGGTACCATGGAGAAGCTAAGGAGCAAGGACAAGAAGAAGAGGAAGATGGACGAGAAGACGGAGAAGAAGGAGGGCCGAAGGAAAAGTCCCAGCCACCGGACGACCGGCCGGGACGGGACATCCGGCGCCTGAAGCATCATCCGAGCCCCAGCGAGCGGACGTCCGGTCCAGACCGGACGACTGGTGCCCCTGCACCCGAAGCAAACTAGCGGACGTCCGGTCCGGACCGGACGACCGGCGCACCTGCATCCGAACCAACATCAGCGGAAGTCCGACGTTTCCGGACGTCCGGCACCCCCATCACAGAGCAGAACCAGCGGATGTCCGGAGGACACCGGACAACTGGCTGCTCCTGAGACACCGGACGACCGGCCACCAACAGACGTCTGGTACCTGGCTGCATCTAGATTCGGGCCCAAGGCCCATGTACCCCTACTTTTGCGCCCATTTGCACTTAGACTATAAATAGACCTCTCCCACCTCCTTTCTAGGGCCAGCAAATGTTTAGCTCATATTTGTGAGAGAGCTTTGCTCCTCCACTTGGTTACCTTCTCCTTGGAGATTCGAGCCTCCACCGGAGAAGATCCCCCAAGCGGATTCAAGCCCCCTTTACGGGAAGATCCCCTTGTGGATTCAAGACCTCCTCACGGAGAAGAACCGGTTACCGTGTATCGTCCTTAGTTGTCCGTGGATTCGTGTATCTCTACTATGTACTCGAGGATCTAGCCCATGTGTGACTTATTCGTGTCGGTTTAGTGATTTCCTCTTGTGTTTTCCTCCGTTCTTCCCCGTGTTCTTCGTGATTTCACTGGGATCCGCTCCTTTCGTGAAAGATCGGGCGATTAGGGTCTCTACCCTACATCATCTTGGTATCTAGAGCAAGGTTGATCACGATTTCGGAGCCCCCTCTTGTTTTCTAGCTTGATTTTGTTGTTTTTCGTCCTAATCCGAAAATCCCCACAAAAATAGCCCCAAAATTTTCTTGTGTTTTGTGAGTTTTGATGATGTTTTGTTGGTTTTGATCCGTGACTTTGTTGTGTTGCAAGTGGATCTAGCCATCCCCCACCATCCCCACCTCGAAATCCATCCAAAATCCACGAAATCCTATCAATTTTGACCCCGACCCACCGGACGGCCGCAACTTACCGGACGTCCGGAGCCGCAGGAACCATCGGACGCCCGACCTTACCGGATGACCGGAACCTCTAACCCGAGCAGAAATTAGCGGATTTCCGACCCGACTGGACGTTTGGCGACCGGACATCTGTCCATTTCTGGACGACCACTACTCTAAAAATTGATTTCGCTCAAATTTTGTTTAGGCTTCCACCACATCATCCGCTACACCACCACCGACTTCCGCAAAACCTTTCCAATATCCCAACCCACACCACTACTTACCCGCTACCTACTCCGACGCTTCTTGTCGCACTTGGTTTTGAGAATTTGAGTTGCAGTACCGTATCCTTTTGTGTTTCGGCTATCTAGGTATGGTTCGACATCGACATCACCGCTGCTCATTTTCGCCATGGACGCGTCATCAACAATGACCACCTCGACTACGACTTGGTATTCGTGCCATCATTTTGACACCATACCGGAAGCAACACCGGTAACCTCATCTTGGTATTGAACATATCACTCTTGCCATTACATTGATAGCCATCATAGCCTTACTCCTTTGCGTTGCTTACCCATTGAGACTAGCCTTTGAGTATTGCCGGCAACGAGACTTGTGCACATTAGTGATCATACTTCCCATAGCATACATATATCATTGTTGCCTATATTGGTATCATCTCTTGTGTCACAAAGTTGTCATCGCATACTCACTTGCTATCTTGGTTCGTCAAGCATTGCATGAGAAAAGAGCTCAAACATCAAAGAGCCAAACAAGCTTTTAAGCAAAGAGGAAAGATAAGAAAAGAGCTTTCAAGCAAGAACCATAGCATCCTACAACATTAAGATTGTCATACTCGATCATCTTGGATCATATCATAGCAACACCTTGCATAGAACATATTTGGGATAGAAGTCGTTGCATTTTTGCTAAGTAGGTTGTGCACAAGTTCTTGTATCCGCCTATCGTGCAATCGTGCTAGCGTCTCTCTAGTGTTGTGCAACACGAGCATTTTTTGTGGATTCCACATTTTGGCTCACCCTTGGTTGCACAACCCCACTTATCTTCTTGCACGTGTGTTTCCGTGTACCGTATATGCTTGGTCTACTTGTTACATTGCATCTTGCGAATCTTCTCCAACATTATTGAATCTTGCTTACATTCACATTAAAAATTGTTCCACCATCCTAACCAAGCTCCACCATAAGCTTTTACTTGTGTAGGTGTGAGAAACCGACGAGAATTCGTACCAATTGGGCTATTTCCTTGTCCTACATTGGAGTGATCATCAATTCACTTTCAACTTCGGTCAAGGTACATTTGGTATTCGTTCTTCTCTTTCTACCACTCACATATGTCTTGTAATGATGGATAGGCCAAGTACTTCTAACAACTCACTCTTCATGGAGCAAGACGATGACATGAACTCCTTCGTCACGAAGAGTCACCTCTTTGGTGCACAACGTGCTTTGCATCAAGAGCAACAAGCTATGAGTGAACACATCGACAACCTTGCCGCCGACTTGCGACTTTCCGAGCAACGTACAAAGGACTACTTCGACCACAAGCTCGACGATCACAAGAAAGAGAATGACGCAAGGATGGACGAGATTCGCGCTTTGTTTCTCAACCGCTTTTCTTCCACTTCAAGAAGGAGTCGTTCAAGTCGCCATTCTGACTTTACCCTCTCCGGCTCAAGTACACCGACATCGAACACTCTTCGTCGAGCCGCGCGCACCGACCGTCAAGCAAACCTCAATCCACTTCGAGACACCGACTCTCAAGAGCGCCGACGACGTCAAACTCAAGAGGCCTTTACGCTAGCTCGTGAACGGCAACAACAACGCCAACATGAAGAGGAAGAACGTGCGCGTCTCCACCAACTTGCACAAGATGCCGAGACACAACGTCAAGAACAACAACTCCGTGACGCTCAAGCTCTTGCAGCGCAACAAGCTCTACGCGATTCTAGTCGAGCCGTTGCCGACCGAGGCCGACAAGCCCATGAACAAGAGGAAGCACTTCGCGAAGAAATTCAGGAACGACGATGTCAAGCTCGCATGTATCGTCTAGTTCCTCCTCGAGCTCGACGCGCTCCTCCACAAGCTCGCCAAGACCATCAAGTTCATCAAGAGCATGAAGACAATGGGAATCCTCTGCAACAAGAGCAACACGAGGTTGACAACCCTCCGCGTCAAGAGCTCCATGATTTGAACAATCATCTACAACATGGGCGTCATCATCCCCAACCCCCACACAATGAAGAGCAACGCTATGACAAGCTCAAGTTCACCATGCCCAAGTTCAACGGAAGCAACGATCCCGAAGAATACCTTTCATGGGCATTGAAAGTTGACAAGATCTTCCGTTTGCACAATTATGAAGAAGAGAAGAAGATCGCGATGGCATCCCTTGAGTTCCAAGACTATGTCCTCATTTGGTGGGAACAAATCATAGAGCGCGGCGAGGCAAGAGGTGAACCACCCATCACTACTTGGGTACAAATGAAGGATGTCATGAGAGCATGCTTCGTGCCTAACTACTACAACCACGACCTCTTCAAGAAACTCCAACAACTCAAGCAAGGAACCAAGAGCATTGAAGAATACTACAAGGAGATGGAGATTGCTATGCTAAGAGCCAATGTGACGGAAGATGATGAACAAACAATGGCACATTTCTTGAATGGACTCAATCATCCTATCAAGAAGATCGCCGACTTTCAACCATACTCAAATCTCATCAAGCTCGTGCACCAAGCTACCAAAGCGGAACGCCAAGTGCAAGATGATTTCAAGTATGCCAAGTTCTCATCCAAGTCCTACGGCTTCTCTAATAACCAAGCTTCAACGACTCCAACACCGACTACAAGATCCTCTACTTCCAACATCGACAAGTCGACTTCCAAGAAAGCCTCGCCAACTACAAGCCATCATAATACGAGCAACTTCAAGCTGAGAGCTTCATCATCATCAACCCCTACCAATGAGACCGTCAAGACGAGTTCCTTCAAGTGTTTCACTTGCGGCGGTCGAGGCCACAAGTCCTATGAGTGCACCAACAAGCGCACCATGATCTTCAACGACGATGGCACTTATGATTCCATGAGCGAAGGAGAAATGGAAGCCCTTGAGCAAGTCGCCATGCAACGCCAAGTGAACAATGAAGAAGACAAGTCTTTTGTGATGAAGATTAAAGTCCCGCATTTGTTGTCTCCAAAGTCTTAACTCTCCAACATCACCAAGAAGAAGACCAACGATGCCACATATTCCACACCAAGGCCGGCATCAATGGACGATCCGTCAAGGTCATCATCGATGGAGGGAGTTGTCATAATCTCGCAAGTGAAGAACTTTGCTCCAAGCTCCAATTTCCCAAGACGAAGCATCCACATCCATACAAAGTGCAATGGCTTAGTGACTCTGGTACCATCCAAGTCGAGCACCGAGTGCAAGTCTCCTACAAGATCAGCGCCTATGAAGACACCTTGGAGTGCGACGTCATCCCAATGACCGTTTTTCATCTTCTCCTTGGATGGCCATGGCAATTCAATAGAGGAGTCGTCCACAATGGGCATACAAACCACTATAGCTTCAATATGCAAGGAAAGGAGTTTGTGTTACGCCCTATGTCTCCAAGCCAAGTGATCAACGATAAGCAAGCCACCCATCATGGAGAGAATGGTGAGAGAGTGAGCCACCAAAAAGAGAGTGAGCGGCACAAGCCCAAATTGAGTGCCTCCATGATGAGAGAAAACAAGAACCTAGTTCTATTTGCCACCAAACGTGAGATGAGAGAAGTGTGTGAGAACCCATCTAGTGTCCTACACTACGTCCTCGTGTGCAAGGACAATGCACCACAAACTAACACTTCTCACACTCTTCCTCTAGTGTTGTCTTCTCTTTTGCAGGAATTTCA
Organism: Triticum aestivum; assembly: GCF_018294505.1. Classification (NCBI taxonomy): domain Eukaryota; kingdom Viridiplantae; phylum Streptophyta; class Magnoliopsida; order Poales; family Poaceae; genus Triticum; species Triticum aestivum. The sequence continues at coordinate 304,127,781 of NC_057809.1, forward strand.
AGATGTTTTCCCCAATGAGCTACCTCCGAGGCTACCTCCACTACGAGGCATTGAGCACCGCATCGCCTCATCCCCGGAGCACCGCTTCCGAACAAAGCTCCCTACCGCGTCAACCCCGAAGAAACCAAAGAAATTCAAAGGCAAGTAAAGCATCTCATAGACCATGGTCATGTGCGTGAAAGTTTGAGCCCTTGTGCCGTACCGGTCATTCTTGTGCCAAAACATGACGGTAGTTTTCGCATGTGCTCCGATTGTAGACCTATCAATGCTATCACCGTTCGTTATAGGTATCTCATTCCACGCCTAGATGATATGCTAGATGAGCTTAGTGGTGCCACTATATTTTCCAAAATTGATCTTAAGAGTGGTTACTATCAAATCCGCATACAAGAGGGCGATGAATGGAAAACCGCCTTCAAAACCAAGTTTGGTTTGTCTGAGTGGTTAGTCATGCCTATGGGTCTCTTGGAAGCACCGAGAACTTTTATGCGCCTTATGAATCATGTATTTCGCCCTTACATTGGTATATTTCTTGTGGTTTACTTCTATGACATTCTTGTGTTTAGCAAATCTATCAAAGAGCATGTCACCCATGTTCGCACCGTTTTGCAAACTCTTAGAAAGAGCGCCTCTATGCTAATATGGAGAAATGCCTTTTTGGTGTTGATAAGCTCGTTTTCTTGGGTTTTGTTGTCTCTTCTAAGGGTGTTCATGTAGATGAGTCCAAGATCAATGCTATTAAGACTTGGCCGCAGCCAACCAACTTCCATCAAGTGCGTAGTTTTCTTGGTCTTGCGGGTTTCTATCGTTGCTTTGTGAAGGATTTTAGCACCATTGCTTCGCCTTTACATGCTTTGAGCAAGAAGAATGTGCCTTTTGTTTGGGGACCATCCCAAGATACCGCATTCAATGAGCTTAAGAATTTGCTTACTCATGCTCTCGTGCTTGCTTTACCCAACTTCGACAAGCCTTTTGAGATTCATTGCGATGCTAGCGGTAATGGCATAGGAGGTGTGTTAACACAAGAGAAGCGCCCCATAGCTTACTTTAGTGAGAAACTTTCCGGAGCGCAACTCAACTATCCCATCTATGAAAAAGAGCTATATGCTTTAGTCTGTGTTTTACATGAATGGGAACATTACCTTCGTCCCCATGAGTTTATCATTCATACCGATCATGAGACTCTCAAGTATCTTAAGGGTCAAACTAAGTTGAACAAGCGTCATGCTAAATGGAGTGAATATATTGAGTCTTTTCCCTACGTCATCAAGTACATCAAGGGTAAAGAAAACATCGTAGCGGATGCTCTTTCCCGCATATGCATGCTAGTCACACAACTTGAGTTAGATGTCATTGGCTTCGAGCATATCAAAGAATTGTATGAGCATGATGAAACTTTTGCCACTCCTTATGCCAAGTGTTTGTCGAATACATCTTGGGAACGCTATTACATCAAAGACGGCTATCTTATGAGAGATAACAAACTTTGCATCCCCAAGTCGTCCCTTCGTTTGTTGCTTTTGCAGGAATCACATGGAGGAGGCTTAATGGGACATTTCGGATGCGACAAGACGTTCGCCATGCTCTCGAAGAGTTACTTTTGGCCAAAGATGTTTCGGGACGTCAATCGTTTCACCAACCGATGTTCGACATGCCGCAAAGCTAAGTCCAAAGCTCAATCTCATGGCCTCTATATGCCTCTACCGATTCCATACCAACCATGGGAAGACATTAGCATGGACTTCTTACTTGGTTTGCCTAGGACTCGCAATGGGAAAGATTCTATATTTGTCATTGTGGACCGTTTCTAAAAAATGGCACATTTTATTCCTTGTAACAAGATAGACGATGTTTCACATGTGGCTAATCTCTTTTGTAGGGAAATATTGCATCTACATGGTGTGCCAAAGACTATCGTCTCGGACCGCGACGTCAAGTTCTTGAGTTACTTTTGGAAGACCTTATGCGCCAAGCTCGGAATCAAGCTTCTATTCTCCACGGCCTATCATCCACAAACCGATGGCCAAATGGACGTGACAAACCGCACGCTCTCCACCCTTGTTTGCGTGCTAATCAAGAAGAACATCAAGGAGTGGGAGGAGTGCTTACCCATCGCCGAGTACGCCTACAACCGTGCAAGACATTCGACTACCGGCAAGTCCCCCTTCGAGTTTGTCTACGGTTTCAACCCTTTGTCCCCATTGGACATCCTACCCCTACCACTCCACGAGTGCACAAACATGGACGCGAGTGACCGAGTCAACCACCTCAAGAAGATGCATGAAGATACAAGGCACACCATTGAGCTCCAAGTACAACGACTCGCGACCAAGCTCATCGTCAACAAGAATCACATGATATTCAACATTGGAGATCTTGTGTGGCTACACCTTCGCAAGGAACGCTTCCCCAACGAACGCAAGTCCAAGCTACTACCACGAGCCGATGGACCATTCAAGGTGCTTGCACGCTACAACAACAACGCATACAAGATTGACATCCCACGTGACAAGTACTCCGTGAGCGACATCTTCAACGTCAAAGATCTCTCCCCATACCATGGTGATGAGGATTTAGATCCAAGGTCGGATCTTCCCCAAGGGAGGGGAGATGATGCGGAGCATCCCAAGGTCGTCCCCATGGACCTACCATCGTCTCATCAAGTGCCTAGTTGACCCATGACTCTATCACGTGCAAGAGCTCTAGAAACCGAGGTGACATCTCTCCTCTCACAATTCCACTTTGATGCACATGAAGCATGGCTACTACCTCATATGGACACTTTGTGCATACTCAGGTACCATGGAGAAGTTAAGGAGCAAGGACAAGAAGAAGAGGAAGATGGATAAGAAGACAGAGAAGAAGGAGGGCTGAAGGAAAAGTCCCAGCCACCGGACGACCGGCCGGGACCGGACGTCCGGCGCCTGAAGCATCAGCCGAGCCCCAGCGAGCGGACGTCTGGTCCAGACCGGACGACTGGTGCCCCAGCACCCGAAGCAAACGAGCGGACGTCTGGTCCGGACCGGACGACCGGCGCACCTGCATCCGAACCAACATCAGCGGAAGTCCGACGTTTCCGGACGTCTGACACCCCCATCACAGAGCAGAACCAGCGGATGTCCGGAGGACACCGGACGACCGGCCGCTCCTGAGACACCGGACGACCGGCCGCTCCTGAGACACCGGACGACCGGCCACCAGCGGACGCCCGGTACCTGGCTGCGTCCAGATTCGGGCCCAAGGCCCATGTACCCCTACTTTCGCCCCCATTTGCACTTAGACTATAAATAGACCTCTCCCACCTCCTTTCTAGGGTCAGCAAATGTTTAGCTCATATGTGTGAGAGAGCTTTGCTCATCCACTTGGTTACCTTCTCCTCGGAGATTCGAGCCTCCACCGGAGAAGATCCCGCAAGCGGATTCAAGCCCCCTTTACGGGAAGATCCCCTTGTGGATTCAAGACCTCCTCACGGAGAAGAACCGGTTACCGTGTATCGTCCTTAGTTGTCCATGGATTCGTGTATCTCTACCTATGTACTCGAGGATCTAGCCCATGTGTGACTTATTCGTGTTGGTTTAGTGATTTCCTCTTGTGTTTTCCCTCCGTTCTTCCCCGTGTTCTTCGTGATTTCCCCGGGATCCGCTCCTTTCGTGAAAGATCGGGCGATTAGGGTCTCTACCCTACATCACCTCCTCATGGAGAAGAACTAGTTACCTTATGTATTGTCCTTTGTTGGATTCGGATCATGTACCTCTTTGTATTTCAAGGATCTAGCATATGTGTGACCGAATCTTGTTGGTTTGAGTGATCCTCTCATGTTTCACCTCATGCTTTCCCCTTGTGTTCTTCGTGTTCATTGCGGGATCCGCTCCTTTCATGAAAGATCAGGCATCTAGGGTTCTACCCTACATCATCTTGGATTAGAGAAAGGTTGATCACGAATTTGGAGCCCCTGCGCCCTTTGTCGGCGTTCTGGGAACGGGGGCCCCCAGACTTGCCTGCCTGCGGCCCATGGCGTGGCTGCGCTAGCAGGTTTGTACGGCCCATCATCATCAACAAGGCATTCAAGACACTTGCGAGGGGCCAAGCCTCGCGAGGCGAACGACGCAAGGCATCCTCAGGAGCAGCCTCACCAGGCTGCCTCGCAAGGAGCGGAGATATCAAGGTGGTGCGAACCTCGCGAGGCTCACATGACGTGAGCCATGACGATCGACATCAGGCAGGCGCCAGGCGGGCGCCAGCGCATGCAGCGTCCTTGTTTCCTCTTTGGTGCTAAGGAGGCAAGCGTAGGTGCGGGGTACCGAGGCATCAGGAAAAGGTTTCCATATTTGTACAACGAGACCGAGACCAGAAGGATGGCATGATGGAGGTCACCATGGAGCCCAGGACGGCGTCACCACCAGAACCTTTGGCAGGCGAAGACCACCTTTTGTCAGGATAGCTTGTACTAACTGTCCCCTTTCAAAATGGCCCGCCATTGTTGGCTCCCTTCCCGCTCAATATTTGGGGAGAGGACCAGGGCTTATATAAGTAGAACTAGCCACCACCATAGAGGAGGGAGGAAGTTGCATCTCACCCTAACCCTTAGCACACCAAGCACAAGAACACCACAACCTCAGGAGGCTGTTCTTCCCCTTGTACTGTTCTTCATCCGCCCAAGAGGCAATCCACCACCACCACACTAGAGTAGGGTATTACACCACAACAGTGGCCCGAACCAGTATAAACCTGGTGTCTTTGTGTTGCGAGTGCGTCAAGTTCGTCTGCGAGACCTTAGCGAGCTAGGGCGTAGATCGGCAGGAGGGAAAGAACTTCGTGCGCACCCCAGAGTTCGAACCTCAAGGGTCTGCCGGAACCTGTGATCCGACATTTGGCGCGCTAGGTAGGGGTGCGCCGTAGCTTCCCTTCCGCCGGTCTGTGCTCCGTCACTCCGCCGTTTCCATGCCAGATGCTCGCCGTGCTTGAGCTGAACGCCGGTCTGCCCTCACTGCCCGCATTGCTGAGATGGCTCCCGTCGGCGAGCCACCTCGTCGTTCCCCGTCACCTGCCACCAACGCCGCAACCGGCCCGACGGGGAACGAGCAACAAGCATCCTCACTGCACCCATCGGTGCGGCAGGACGGCCACACCGCCACCCCATCACTGACCCCGGCCGGTTCCTCATCCCATGCACGTCGTGCTCCCATGGACGCGCAGGCCGCGCTCCTCATGGCAAACGAGCTCCTGCGCTACCGCCTGATCGACGACCACTACGAGGACTGGCTCGACCGCGTCGTCGAGCTCATCCGCGCTGCATGGGGCTCCCCGGTGCCATCCCCCTCTCTGCCTCACCCTCCTCCAGTCACAGGCGACGGGGCTCGTGGAGCGCCTCCACCACCTCTGCCCCAAGACGGTGCCCTGGCGCCAAGGCGCGCGGCCCCACATGCGATCCACCACGCCCGGTGCCTGCGCGCGAAGAGAGAAGCCGCCAAGAGATTCCACGGCCGCGAGAAGCTGCACCTGCGCTCCCCGCGCCGCCTCGCCAAGCCTGTGCGCTACCCGCGGTGGCGGCGCGCGGGCCTCATCAAGTCCAAGCTGCACCTCGGAGACGGGCCCCGGTGACCACGGCCGGCTGCCGCGCCTTCACTCTCGAGCTGCGTAGCATCGCCTGGTCGGGCAAGTTCAAGCCGGATCTGCCTCCTCGCTACGACGGCACCCCCGACCCCGCGGAGTTCCTGCAGCTCTATGAGCTGAGCTTCGGAGCGGCCAACAACAACGAGAAAGTCATGGCGAACTGGTTTCCTATGGCTCTCAAGGATGGTGCCCGCTCCTGTTTCCTGAACCTGCCGCACGTCTCGATCTCCTCCTAGGACGAGATGCGCGACCGCTTCGTCGCCAACTTCCAGGACACTTGTGACCATCCGCTGGCCGCGGGTGACCTACGCCGCATCAAGAAACAGCCGGGAGGGACCCTCCAGAAGTACATCCAGCGCTTCAACAACACTCGCCTCAAGATCCCCAAGGTTACGGACGAGGTCATCATCTCCGTGTTCTCTGACGGCATCCGCGACGTCAAGATGAAAGACGAGCTCGCTATCCACAAGGACCTGAGCACATATCAGGAGCTGTTCAACCTCGCGACCAAGTGCGCAAGGGCTGAGGAGGGGCGCATTTCCCTCCTCGAGCTGCCAGCTACGGGCGCAGAGGAGAAGAAGGCCAAAGCCAAGGATGTGAAGCGCAAAGAAGCAGCCGTGCTCACAGCGGAGCCGGACACCAAGCGAGGCAGAGATCAACCCGAGTCGTCCAAGAACAGCCGACCATTCTGCGCCTTCCACAACCTAAACACCCACAACACCAGTGATTGTCAAGAACTCAGAGCCATTCACGAAGGACGCTTTGGTCGACGCCCCGAGCATAGTGACTGGGGCTACGGCCGAGGAGGAGGACGCGGAGGCAGACGCTGGGGCGACCGTGGTCCGCGCCAGGAGTGGCGCGACAGGCCTCGTGAGGACTGCTGGCAGGATCATCCTTGCGAGGGCACCTGGAGGGACCAGCCTCGTGAGGATCGCCCTCAGGGCATCACCGGTCTTCCCCCGCTGCCACCACCGCCAAGAAGGAATGACCACCACCATCAAGACGAGGGGGATGGGGGCTTCCAGGAGCCGCGCGCAGTTGCCTGCATCTTGGGCGACGCACATGCCCTAGCCTTGCAGGGTAGCTTCAAATAGTTCGCTCGTGAGGTGAATGCAGTCCTCCCCAAGCTTGAGGCCACGCGCCCGCTCAGGTGGTCCCAGTGCGCCATCACCTTTAGCTTGGCAAATCAGCTCAAATGCGCAGCATCCGCTGGCGCCCTCCCAATGCTTTGTTCACCAGTCGTCAGCAACGTGCAAGTTACCAAGACCCTCATCGATGGCGGCGTAGGGCTCAACATCCTGTCTGTCGAAACGTTCGACAACCTCCAAGTGCCATATGAGCAGCTTCAGCCTACCAAGCCTTTCTCAGGAGTGACCGGCGGTTCCACCATGCCGATAGGGCAGGTCCGCCTCCCTGTCACCTTTGGGGATCGCAAGAACTACCACACCGAGCTCATCGAATTCCACGTCGCGCACATCCGTCTGCCATACAACGCCATCCTCGGATATCCAGCCCTGGCCAAGTTCATGGCGGTGACTCACCATGGTTACAACATCCTAAAGATGCCAGGAAGCGGCGGAATCATCATGGTCCCATGCGAAGAGAGGGATGCGGTGTGCTCTCTCGAGCGCACCTTCCAAGCTGCCGCAATCAATGACCCCAAGAGCGAGGATCCTCTTGAGGCCATCCCCAAGAAGAAGAAGCGGATGCGCCGTGCCGGACCACAGGAGGGTGCCGTCGCGGCTAGAACCTCATCAGGATCAGTGCCCGCTCCAGGGGCGCCTCCCTCCGTCGCATAGGAAGGTGCGCCCAGCGCCCTCCTCGCGCAGGGCTGGGGGCCTCTCTTCTAGAGGGCCTCAGACCTTGCCAACATCGCGAGGGAGGCGCTCGGGCACCACTTGGAGGCGTGTTTCGCGGCACATTTCCCTCAGGAGAACACAGGGCAAGGAGCGCCCACCGCTCAAGAGTTCATCACCAAAACCAATCAGGAACTGCAAGACGCGAGGGCCATGTGCGGTGATCGCCGCTCACGAGGTGCAGCTCCACATCCAGGCGAGGATGCCGGGTTGTGTGTCCGCGTCGTTGCACCAGGGCTCAACAGGGCCGCATCTCAGGAGCTTTTCTGGCCTTCGCACGTGGGCCGTTGCGAAGGTCCACCACACAGCTACGTTCGCATGCCCTTCGGCTTGCCGAGTGTGTCGTCAGCCTATCAGCGCAACCTGCAGCGTGTCCTGGCGTCTCAGGAGGCCAGGCACCACGCCATCCTGGCGGAGATGGAGACGGTCCTCGGGGAACCACCTGAGCCCCCAGAGCCTCCCGAGGGCCCCGGGAGGCTCGGGGCCCTGGTTGCTCGTGAGGAACGACCCTTTCGCCGCGTGCCTTCAGCTGCACCAACTCTCCTTCATCGACAGAACCAGGTGACATTTTCCAAGTTCGTTTAGCAGGGAGCGCCCCTTGGGCTGCATTATTCCCAGGCCGCGTGGGTCCATCCCTGTGGCATGTATCTGTTTTTGCTCATGCCGTTAGTTTACCCTGTTGGGGGGTGATATGTCTCCAATGTATCTATAATTTTTTATTGCTCCATTCTATATTATCTACTGTTTTGGACATTATTGGGCTTTATTATCCACTTTTATATTATTTTTGGGACTAACCTATTAACCGGAGGCCCAGCCCAGAATTGCAGTTTTTTGCCTGTTTTAGGGTTTCGAAGAAAAGGAATATCAAACGGAGTCCAAACAGAATGAAACCTTCGGGAACGTGATTTTTAGGAAGATTATGATCCGGGAGACTTGGACCCTATGTCAAGAAAAGAAATAGCAGGCCACGAGGTAGGGGGGCGCGCCTCCCCCCCAGGCGTGCCCTCCACCCTCGTGGGCCCCCTGTTGCTCCACCGACGTACTCCTTCTTCCTATATATACCTACGTACCCCAAACTATCAGATACAGAGCCAAAAACATAATTCCACCGCCGCAACTTTCTGTATCCACGGTATCCCATCTTGGGGCCTGTTCCGGAGCTCCGCCGGAGGGGGCATCGATCACGGAGGGCTTCTACATCAACACCATAGCCTCTCCGATGAAGTGTGAGTAGTTTACCTCAGACCTACGGGTCCATAGTTAGTAGCTAGATTGCTTCTTCTCTCTTTTTGGATCTCAATACAATGTTCTCCCCCTCTCTTGTGGAGAACTATTCGATGTAATCTTCTTTTTGCGGTGTGTTTGTTGAGACCGATGAATTGTGGGTTTATGATCAAGTCTATCTATGAATAATATTTGAATCTTCTCTGAATTATTTTATGTATGATTGGTTATCTTTGCAAGTCTCTTTGAATTATCAGTTTGGTTTGGCCTACTAGATTCATCTTTCTTGCAATGGGAGAAGTGCTTAGCTTTGGGTTCAATCTTGCGGTGTCCTTTCCCAATGACAGTAGGGGCAGCAAGGCACGTATTGTATTGTTGCCATCGAGGATAACAAGATGGGGTTTTCTTCATATTGCATGAGTCTATCCCTCTACATCATGTCATCTTGCTTAAGGCATTACTCTGTTTTTAACTTAATACTCTAGATGCATGCTGGATAGCGGTTGATGAGTGGAGTAATAGTAGTAGATGCAGGCAGGAGTCGGTCTACTTGTCTCGGACGTGATGCCTATATATATGATCATACCTACATATTCTCATAACTATGATCAATTCTGTCAATTGCTCAACAGTAATTTGTTCACCCACCGTAGAATACTTATGCTCTCGAGAGAAGCCACTAGTGAAGCCTATGGCCCCCGGGTCTATCTTTATCATATTGATCTCCTACTACCTAGTTATTTCCTTTGCCATTTACTTTGCCTTTATTTTACTTTGCATCTTTATCATAAAAATACCAAAAATATTATCTTTATCATATCTATCAGATCTCACTCTCGTAAGTGGCCTTATAGTGATTGACAACCCCTATTTGCGTTGGTTGCGAGGATTTATTTGTTTTGTGCAGGTACGAGGGACTCGCGCATAGCCTCCTACTAGATTGATACCTTGGTTCTCAAAAACTGCGGGAAATACTTACGCTACTTTGCTGCATCATCCCTTCCTCTTCGGGGAAAACCAACGCAGTGCTCAAGAGGTAGCAAGAAGGATTTCTGGCGCTGTTGCCGGGGAGGTCTACGCAAAAGTTGACATACCAAGTACCCATCACATACCCTTATCTCCCGCATTACATTATTTGCCATTTGCCGCTTGTTTTCCTCTCCCCCACTTCACCCTTGCTGTTTTCTTCGCCCTCTCTCTCTATCCTCCCTCTCTTTCTCTCTTTGCCTCTTTTTGCCCGCTTGCTTTTTGTTTGCTTGTGTGTTAGTTTGCTTGCTTGTCACGATGGCTCAAGATAATACTAAATTGTGTGACTTCACCAATACCAACAAAAATGATTTTATTAGCACTCTGGTTGCTCCTCTTACCGATGCTGAATCTTGTGAGATTAATACTGCTTTGCTGAATCTTGTCATGAAAGATCCGTTTTCTGGCCTTCCTAGTGAAGATGCCGCTACCCATCTAAATAGCTTCGTTGATTTATGTGATATGCAAAAGAAGAAAGATGTGGATAATGATATTGTTAAATTGAAGTTATTTCCTTTTTCCCTTAGAGATCGTGCTAAAGCTTGGTTTTCGTCTTTGCCTAAAAATAGTGTTGATTCATGGAATAAGTGCAAAGATGCTTTTATCTCTAAGTATTTTCCTCCCGCTAAGATCATCTCTCTTAGAAACAATATTATGAATTTTAAGCAACTTGAGCATGAACATGTTGCACAAGCCTGGGAGAGAATGAAATTAATGATACGTAATTGCCCTACTCATGGTTTAAATTTGTGGATGATTGTACCAAATTTTTATGCCGAATTGAATTTTGCTTCTATAAATCTTTTAGATTCAGCCACAGGAGGCACTTTTATGCAAATCACATTAGGAGAAGCTACTAAACTCCTAGATAATATTATGGTTAATTATTCTCAATGGCGTACTGAAAGATCTACTAATAAAAAGGTGCATGCGATAGAAGAAATTCATGTTTTGAGTGGAAAGATGGATGAACTTATGAAATTATTTGCTAATAAGAGTGTTTCTTCTGATCCTAATGATATGCCCTTGTCTACTTTTATTGAGAATAATAATGAATCTATGGATGTGAATTTTGTTGGTAGGAACAATTTTGGTAACAACGCGTATAGAGGAATTTTCAATCCTAGGCCTTATCCTAGTAATCACTCTAATAATTATGGTAATTCCTACAAAAATTCTTATGGAAATTATAATAAGATGCCCTCTGATTTTGAATCTAATATTAAAGAATTTATTACTTCGCAAAAGAATTTTAATGCTATGATTGAAGAAAATTTGCTTAAGATTGATGATTTGGCTAGGAACGTTGATAGAATTGCTCTTGATGTTGATTCTTTGAAACTTAGATCTATTCCACCTAAACATGATATCAATGAGTCTCTCAAAGCCATGAGAATTTCCATTGATGAGTGCAAAGAAAGAACCGCTAGGATGCGTGCTAAGAAAGATGCCTTTATAAGAGCGTGTTCTTCTAGTTCCTATGAAAATAATGATGAAGATATAAAATTTATTGATGTGTCCCCTATTAAATCTTTGTTTTGCAATATGAATCTTGATAATGATGGGACTGAATATGATCCACCTTTACCTAGAAGGCGTTCTAAGAATTCGGAATTTGTTGATCTTGATGCTAAATTTGATAAAAGTGAGATTGAAGAAATTAAAACCCTAGATGTTGCTAAACCCACTATTATGGATTTCAAGCAATTTAACTGTGAAAATTGCTCTTTGATTGATAGTATTTCCTTGTTGCAATCCATGCTAAATTCTCTTCATGCTTATAGTCAAAATAAAGCGTTTACTAAACATATCGTTGATGCCTTGATGCAATCTTATGAAGAAAAACTTGAATTGGAAGTTTCTATCCCTAGAAAACTTTATGATGAGTGGGAACCAACTATTAAAATTAAAATTAAATATCATGAATGCTCTGCTTTATGTGATTTGGGTGCTAGCGTTTCCACGATTCCAAAGACTTTGTGTGATTTGTTAGGTTTCCATGATTTTGATGATTGCTCTCTAAACTTGCACCTTGCGGATTCCACTCTTAAGAAATCTATGGGAAGAATTAATGATGTTCTTATTGTTGCAAATAGGAATTATGTGCCCATAGATTTTATTGTTCTTGACATAGATTACAAACCTTCATGTCCTATTATTCTTGGTAGACCTTCCCTTAGAACGATTGGTGCAATTATTGATATGAAGGAAGGAAATATTAGATTCCAATTTCCATTAAGGAAAGGCATGGAACACTTTCCTAGAAATAAAATTAAATTACCTTATGAATATATTATGAGAGCCACTTATGGATTGCCTACCAAATATTGCAATACCTAGATCTATTCTTGCTTGTTATGCCTAACTAGGGGCGTTAAACGATAGCGCTTATTGGGACGCAGCCCAATTTTATTTTTATTCCTTGCTTTTTGATCCTGTTTACTAATAAACAATTTATATAGCCTCTGTTTTGGTTTTGTTTTTTGTGTTTAATTAGTGTTTGTGCCAAGTAGAACCGTTGGGAAGACTTGGGGAAATTCTTGTTGAACTTGTTGTAAAAACAGAACTTTAGCGCTCACGGGAACTGCTTCCATTTGTATTTGGAAAGTGATATTTAGTTAATTCTTTTTCAGATGATTAATAGATAAATTCCTCACGTCCAGAAATTTATTTTAGAATTTTTGGGGTTCCAGATCTTGCGCTAGCTACAGATAACTACAGACTGTTCTGTTTTTGACAGATTCTGTTTTTCGTGTGTTGTTTGCTTATTTTCATGAATCTATGGCTAGTAAAATAGTTTATAAACCATATATAAGTTGTAATACAGTAGGTATAACACCAATATAAATAAATAATGAGTTCATTACAGTACCTTGAAGTGGTCTTTTATTTTCTTTCGCTAACGGAGCTCACGAGATTTTCTACTTTAAGTTTTGTGTTGTGAAGTTTTCAAGTTTTGGGTAAAGATTTGATGGATTATGGAACAAGGAGTGGCAAGAGCCTAAGCTTGGGGATGCCCATGGCACCCCAAGATAATCTAAGGACACCTAAAAGCCAAAGCTTGGGGATGCCCCGGAAGGCATCCCCTCTTTCGTCTACTTCTATCGGTAACTTTACTTGGAGCTATATTTTTATTCGCCACATGATATGTGTTTTGCTTGGAGCGTCTTGTATGATTTGAGTCTTTGCTTGTTAGTTTAACACAATCATCCTTGCTGTACACACCTTTTGATAGAGCCATACATGATTTGGAATTTGTTAGAATACTCTATGTGCTTCGCTTATATCTTTTGAGTTATATATTTTTGCTCTAGTACTTCACTTATATCTTTTAGAGCACGGTGGTGGATTTGTTTTATAGAAACTATTGATCTCTCATGCTTCACTTAGATTATTTTGAGAGTCTTTAATAGCTTGGTAATTTGCTTAAAATCCTAATATGCTTGGTACACAAGATTAATAACAAAACTTTCTTATGAGTGTGTTGAATACTATGATAAGTTTGATACTTGATAATTGTTTTGAGATATGAAGATGGTAATATTAAAGTTTTCCTAATTGCGTAGTTGTGAATTTGAGAAATACTTGTGTTGAAGCTTGTGATTCCCGTAGCATGCACGTATGGTGAACCGTTATGTGATGAAGTTGGAGCATGATTTATTTATTTATTGTCTTCCTTATGAGTGGCGGTCGGGGATGAGCGATGGTATTTTCCTACCAATCTATCCCCCTAGGAGCATATGCGTAATACTTTGCTTTGATAACTTGTAGATTTTTGCAATAAGTATATGAGTTCTTTATGAATAATATTGAGTCCACGGATTATACGCACTTTTCTCACCCTTCCACCTTTGCTAGCCTCTCTAATACCGCGCACCTTTCGCCGGCATCATACACCCACCATATACCTTCCTCAAAACAGCCACCATACCTACCTATTATGGCATTTCCATAGTCATTCCGAAATATATTGCCATGCAACTTTCCACCATTCCATCTATTATGACACACTCCATCATTATCATATTGCTTAGCATGATCATGTATTTGACATCGTATTTGTGGCAAAGCCACCATTCATAATTCTTTCATACGTGTCACTCTTGATTCATTGCATATCCCGGTACACCGCTGGAGGCATTCATATAGAGTCATATTTTGTTCTAAGTATCGAGTTGTAATTCTTGAGTTGTAAGAAAAATAAAAGTGTGATGTTCATCATTATTAGAGCATTGTCCCAGTGAGGAAAGGATGATGGAGACTATGATTCCCCCATAAGTCGGGATGAGACTCCGGACAAAAAAAAAAGAAAAGAGGCCATAAAAAAGGCCCAAATAAAAAAATGAGAGAAAAAGAGAGAAGGGACAATGCTACTATCCTTTTACCACACTTGTGCTTCAAAGTAGCACCATGATCTTCATAGTAGAGAGTCTCTCATGTTATCACTTTCATATACTAGTGGGAAATTTTCATTATAGAACTTGGCTTGTATATTCCAATGATGGGCTTCCTCAAAAGGCCCTAGGTCTTCATGAGCAAGCAAGTTGGATGCACACCCACTTAGTTTCTTTTTGAGCTTTCATATACTTATAGCTCTAGTGCATCCGTTGCATGGCAATCCCTACTCACTCACATTGATATCTATTGATGGGCATCTCCATAGCCCATTGATACGCCTAGTTGATGTGAGACTATCTTCTCCCTTTTTTGTCTTCTCCACAACCACCATTCTATTCCACCTATAGTGCTATGTCCATGGCTCACGCTCATGTATTGAGTGAAAATTGAAAAAGTTTTGAGAATGTCAAAAGTATGAAACAATTGTTTCACTTGTCATCGAGGTTGTGCATGATTTAAATATTTTGTGTGGTGAAGATGGAGCATAGCCAACCTATATGATTTTGTAGGGATAACTTTCTTTGGCCATGTTATTTTGAGAAGACATTGCTTTGTTAGTATGCTTGAAGTATTATTATTTTTATGTCAATATGAACTTTTGTCTCGAATCTGAATATTCATACCACAATTAAGAAGAATTATATTAAAATTATGCCAAGTAGCACTCCGCATCAAAAATTCTGTTTTTATCATTTACCTACTTGAGGACGAGCAGGAATTAAGTTTGGGGATGCTTGATACGTCTCCAACGTATCTATAATTTTTGATTGCTCCATGCTATATTATCTACTATTTTGGACATTATTGGGCTTTATTATCCACTTTTATATTATTTTTGGGACTAACCTATTAACCGGAGGCCCGGCCCAGAATTATTGTTTTTTGCCTGTTTTAGGGTTTCAAAGAAAAGGAATATCAAACAGAGTCCAAACGGAATGAAACCTTCGGGAACGTGATTTTTAGGAAGATTATGATCCGGGAGACTTGGACCCTACGTCAAGTAAAGAAACAGGAGGCCACAAGGTAGGGAGCGCGCCTACCCCCCCCCCCCCAAGGCGCGCCCTCCACCCTCGTGGCCCCCTATTGCTCCATCGATGTACTCCTTCCTCCTATATATACCTACGTACCCCCAAACGATCAGATACGGAGCCAAAAACCTAATTCCATCGCCGCAAATTTCTGTATCCACGAGATCCCATCTTGGGGCATGTTCCGGAGCTCCACCGGAGGGGGCATCGATCACGGAGGGCTTCTACATCAACACCATAGCCTCTCCGATGAAGTGTGAGTAGTTTACCTCAGACCTACGGGTCCATAGTTAGTATCTAGATGGCTTCTTCTCTCTTTTTGGATCTCAATACAACGTTCTCCCCCTCTCATGTGGAGAACTATTCGATGTAATCTTCTTTTTGTGGTGTGTTTGTTGAGACCGATGAATTGTGGGTTTATGATCAAGTCTATCTATGAATAATATTTGAATCTTATCTGAATTCTTTTATGTATGATTGGTTATCTTTGCAAGTCTCTTCGAATTATCAGTTTGGTTTGGCCTACTAGATTCATCTTTCTTGCAATGGGAGAAGTGCTTAGCTTTGGGTTCAATCTTGCGGTGTCCTTTCCCAATGACAGTAGGAGCAGCAAGGCACGTATTGTATTGTTCCCATCGAGGATAACAAGATGGGGTTTTCTTCATATTGCATGAGTCTATCCCTCTACATCATGTCATCTTGATTAAGGCGTTACTCTGTTTTTAACTTAATACTCTAGATGCATGCTGGATAGCGGTCGATGAGTGGAGTAATAGTAGTAGATGCAGGCAGGAGTCAGTCTACTTGTCTCGGACGTGATGCCTATATACATGATCATACCTAGATATTCTCATAACTATGCTCAATTCTGTCAATTGCTCAACAGTAATTTGTTCACCCACCGTAGAATACTTATGCTCTCAAGAGAAGCCACTAGTGAAACCTATGGCCCCCGGGTCTATCTTTATCATATTGATCTCCTACTACCTAGTTATTTCCTTTGCCATTTACTTTGCCTTTATTTTACTTTGCATCTTTATCATAAAAATACCAAAAATATTATCTTTATCATATCTATCAGATCTCACTCTCATAAGTGCCTTATAGGGATTGACAACCCCTATTTGCATTGGTTGCGAGGATTTATTTGTTTTGTGCAGGTACGAGGGACTCGCGTGTAGCTTCCTACTGGATTGATACCTTGGTTCTCAAAAACTGAGGGAAATACTTATGCTACTTTGCTGCATCATCCCTTCCTCTTCGGGGAAAACCAACGCAGTGCTCAAGAGGTAGTAGGGGGCGCCCCATGGGCTGCACAATCCCCAAGCTGCTCGGGCCTGACCCGGTGGCATGTATCTTTCTGCATTTACCTGAGCTGATTTGCCTTCCATGCTTAACCTACCTATGGCGATCACTTGCTTGATTGTTGCCCGCTACGGGGGTTGCACGCCGACACTCTTCTTCAGGGCCCCTTTGGTGTTGTCTGACCATCTCGCAGGACCAAGGAAAAAAAGAAGGGCCGAGACTAGGCGCAACCCGTCTTGAGGTCGGACCTCGTTAGTCCCGCGTTGGCTCACGAGTGCCCCAGGCACACCTCGCTAAACCCTACTGTGCCAGTCATGTGTCAGGGTGGGGCTGTACACGCCCCGGGGGCTCTCCACAGCAGGGAGTCCCCTCGCCCGCTCCAGAAGCAAACCAGCGGTCCGGCACCCTTCTTCGTGTTAACTTGCAGGGGCTCCCAGAGGATCATGGCGGGCGGTACCATGGATTCTCCCTCTTCTCTCATGCGATTCGCTTGCACGTTAAAAGGGGGGCTCCTGAGCATCGTGTCTCAGGAGCTCTTACTAGCTCTCCAGCCCTCACTCCCTGGCCTTGACCACGGCATCGCAACCTGGCATACCAGCGGCGGATGAGCTCGCTCGAGGGTCGGGACCTGAGGACGCAGAGCACCAAGAAGAGCATGGACGGGAGGGGGAAACCCGCATGTTCCTGGCATGGCTACGCTACAGCGACCAACGTACGAACCCGGGCGTGCCACGAGGAGTAGACTCCAGACAGACCAGATAATTTCACACACGGAACCCACCTATCGCCACGACACGAGACCTTCGCAGTGGCTCCGCTGCGGCAATGTCGCCTCCCTTTCTCGCCTCTCCACGGTTTCTTGAGCGCCAAGGGGGACCTCCTGAGCATCGTGTCTCGGGAGCTCTTACTGGACTTCGGGCCGCTCACCTCCTGGCCTTTGACCACGGCATCGCGACCTGGCATACCAGCGACGGCTGCAGCCTGCCTGGGAACCAAGACCTTTCGACGTAGAGCACCAAGCCGTCACAGGATAGAAAGGGAAGACTGAGCTGAAGTGGGCCTTACTCCTTCCGCTGCCCTGCTGTGGCGATACTCTCTTCCTTTCCCATTCTAAGGCAGCCGCTTGGGAGCTAAAGGGGACCTCCTGAGCATCGCGCTTCAAGAGCTCTTACTGGACCTCGGGCCGCTCACCTCCTGGCCTTGACCACGGCATCGTGACCTGGCATACAAGCGACGGCTGTAGCCTGCCTAGGGACCAGGACCTGTCAGCGTAGAGCATCAAGCAGCCGCAGGGTTGGAAAGGGGAGGTCGAGCCTTGGTAGGATATGCGCCCACGCAATTCCATAACAAGGACCGTACATACGCAAAGGACATTACAGACCCTTTACACGCCCCCACGGGGTACTTCATGATTCTTCACAGGGAACCGGAACAAGAACTAAGAGGAAACCTATCTACACCCTTCCGTGGCAGACGCAATCATCAAAAGTGGGCCATGGGAGGCCGGCGCCGACCCCATCCAGATCAGCGGCGGCGGCTGGTTGCCGCGGCCCTGCTCCGGGCTCGGCAGGAGCTTGGCGGCATGTAGCTATCGTCGCTCGTCTCCGGAGGCGTCAAGGGCTCAGGAGAATCACTGGACCACCACGAGTCGCCACTGTCGCTAGAGGAGCTGCAGGCAGGAATAGTGGAGGGCCCCGCGCCCGCCGCGACGTTGTCCTGGTGACCTCCTTTAGGGCAGCACTCCAGGCGGCGGCCTTCCTTGTCGAAGACCTTGAAGTACAGCACGGAGGCGCCGGCGTACTCGAAGTGGATCGCGAGGGCGCCCTACGCACGACAGACCCGGTTAATCTCGCCCCAGCCTCGGGTCAGGAAGATCTTCCCGGACGCGACGGTCCCAACCTCCGCTCCGGTTGCTGGGGCGTTGCAGTCAGCATGCTGCAGCCAAAATTCACGAACGCCCCTCGGCGGCACCTCGGCAGCGAAGAATGGTGGGAGGTGAATCCAGGTGCTTGGTGGCATCGCCGCCCACACGAACTCATGCGACGAGTCCGCGACATGGACCCCAGGGGCGACGGCGTGTGTCCCCGTGGCGCGGCAACCACGGCCACGGGGCCTGCGGCACCGCTCGTCGCTCCGCCTTCCTGAGGCCTCGGCTCTGGCGTACAAGGGTAGCGGATACCCTGGAGGAGGCCGCTCGCACCAGGGCCTCGTCACCACCTGCATCGCCGCTTCGTCGCGACGGTGAACCGGCCTCTTCTTCGGTGGAAGCAGCTCTGGATCATCGCAGGGGGCCTTTCCTTTCTCTTCAGCAGAGAACCTTCGGATGGGCACCATTGCTGCAAGCGGAGGAGCAAGGAGGAAGAAGCAAATGAACCAAAAAGAGATGGGCGACGGGTGATCCGCCTCTTGTCCGCATTTATAGCGGAAGAAGGCCAACCGGCGTCTCCCACGATCACAAGCAATGATGACTTTCCTTGCATGTCACAGGGACTTGTCAAATTGAGCAGTTGCCGAGGCGGCATGGGGAAGCAGAGACGCCCACGACCAATCAACCGCCATGTGTCAACCGAGGCCGATGGCTTTTGGGGCCCGCGGCGCTCCGCGCTTGATCCTTTGGCTTCGCCTCAAAGCCAAGCCCAAGCACGCCTTGGGCCCGGGGGCTACTGTCGGTGTTCTGGGCACGGGGGTCCCTAGACTTGCCTGCCTGCGTCCCATGGCATGGCTGTGTTGGCTGGTCTGTACGGCCCATCATCATCAACAAGGCATTCAAGACCCTCACGAGGGGCCAAGCCTCGCGAGGCGAATGACACAAGACCTCCTTAGGAGCGGCCTCACCAGGCTGCCTCGCGAGGAGCGTAGATATCAAGGCGGGGCGAACCTCGCGAGGCTCACATGACGTGAGCCATGACGATCGACACCATGCGGGCGCCAACGCGCGCAACATCCTTGTTTCCTCTTTCATGCAAGGAGGCAAGCAGAGGCGCGGGGTACCGAGTCATCAGGCAAAGGTTTCCATATTTGTGCAATGAGACCAAGACCAGAAGGACGGCAGGACGGAGCTCACCATGGAGCCCAGGACGGCGTCACCACCAGAACCTTTGGCAGGCAAATACCACCTTTTGTCAGGATAGCTTGTACTAGCTGTCCCCTTTCAAAATGGGCCACCATTGTTGGCTCCCTTCCCGCTCAATATTTGGGGAGAGGACCAGGGCTTATATAAGTAGAACTAGCCACCACCATAGAGGAGGGAGGAAGAGGCATCTCACCCTAACCCTTAGCACACCAAGCACAAGAACACCACAACCTCGGGAGGTTGTTCTTCCCCTTGTACTGTTCTTCATCCACCCAAGAGGCAATCCACCACCACCACACTGGAGTAGGGTATTACACCACAACGGTGGCCCGAGCCAGTATAAACCGGGTATCTTTGTGTTGCGAGTGCGTCGAGTTTGTCTGCGATACCTTAGCGAGCTAGGGCGTAGATCGGCCGGAGGGAAAGAACTTCACGCGCACCCCAGAGTTCGAACCTCAAGTGTCTGCCGGAACCCGTGATCCGACACCCTTCTTTTCTAGCCTTGTTTTGTTGATTTTGTCCTAAATTCAAAAATCCCCAACAAAAATAGCCCCCGATTTTTTTGTGAATTGTTGGTTTGATGATGTTTTGTTGATTTTGATCCATGGATTTGCTTGGTTTCAAGTGGATCTAGCATCTCCCCAAGTTTCCCCACTTTCCATCCACGAAACCTCTCCAATTTTGCCCCCCAAATCATCATTTTTCGCCCCCAAAATCGAGTTCCTTGAGTCCATCCTCGAATTTGGAGCCCGGACATCCGGCCCGTGGCTTCGGACATCTGGCCTCCCGGACATCCGGCCCGTAGCCCTGACATCAGGCTCCTGGAGTGCATTATCGTGCAAGGTTCTGGACATCAGGTCCCATATTTCCGGCCCCACCCCTGGAGCATCAGCCTCCCGTGTTTCACTGTTTTGCCCATAACTTTCACATCCGGAGTCCGATTTTTGCGTTCTTTAGCTCGTTGAGTAGCTATTGACATCCTCTATCCATCTAGATAGGTTTCAACACCATTGAATCCATAAATTTTTTGGGAATTTGGCATCTTTGCCTAGGGCTCCCACCATATTGTCCGCAAAACCACCATAGCCTTCCGGAACCTAACCCATTTTGTTCCATATAGCATTTGTGGTTGGTTGAGTAGTGATTCGAGTCTCCTAAGGTGTTTCAGCTACTTAGGGATGGTTGCTTCTTCATCGAACACCACCACAACTTTTGCATAGGCTTGCCCACCATACACTTCCGCCACCCCAACTTAACCGAATTTTGTTTTTGTGTTGTGAGTTGTGTCTCCTAAGGTGTTTCGGCTACTTAGGGACTATGCTTCCAACTCCAACATCGTGTATAGCCCAGCATACCCTTACACCGCCTTAACCAATTTTGACCGGGTTTCCACCAATACTTCTGCAACCACCACCGCATTCCCGCTACCACCATTTTGACATGTGATGTTTGAGATTTTGAGTTCGCGGTTTTTCCGTTTCCTAAGGTGTTTCGGCTAATTAGGAATGATTCGACATTGAGAACACCGCAAATCATCATTGACATGAGGTTGCCATCATACATAAGGACGGTAACATCAACGACACCATTGTATATTCCCCTTGCAATTGCATTGATAACCCCTAGCCTATTTTGCGTCACTTGCCTATCAAGACTAGCCATATGAGTATTGCTCGACAGTGTTACTTGTCCACATTAGTGATCTACACCATCCATTGCATACATACCATATCATATTGGTATCATAGCATCCCTTGTGTCACAAGATTGTTCCCACATATACACAATTGCTATCTTGGTTCATGCACCATGGCCATAAAAAAGAGAATAAGCTTTTAAGCAAAGAAAAAGAGAGCAAAGAGCTTGTAAGCAATAGCCATAGAACCATACCACATCGCATATAAGATTGTCATATCCGATCATCTTGGATCATCATGAGAGAAACACCGGGAATCATACATACATAGCATACTTGGGATAGAAGTAGTTGAATTTTTGCTTAGTAGGTTGTGCACAAGTGTCGTATCCGCCTATTGTGCAATCGTGCTAGCGTCTCTCTAGCATTGTGCAACAAGAGCATTTTCCGTGGATTCCACATTTTGAGCTCATTCCTTGGTGCACGGCCCCATTTATCGATCTGTGTTTGTGTTTCCGTGTGCCACATATTGCTATTGGTCTAGTTGTTTAACTTGCGAATTTGTGAATCTCTTTCAATATTATTGACTCTTGCTAACATTTTACATCAAATTTTTGTGCCACTATCCTTACCAAGCTACTCCATAAGCCTTACTTGTGTAGGTGTGAGAATTGACAAGATCTGATACCAATTGTGCTATTTCCTTGTTACATTATTGAGTGATCATTGATCCATCTTCAACATTGGTTAAGGTACATTTGGTCTAGTTCTTCCCTTTCTCCCACTCACATTTGCTCTAGTCTTGTGATGTATAGGCAAGGCATTTTGATGCGGAGCATCCTACGGTCATCCCCATGGACCTACCATCGTCTCACAAAGTGCCAAGAGGACCTATGACTCGAGCCAAAGCTAGAGCTCTCAAGACCGAGGTGACTTCTCTCCTTAGTGATATTACATATGATACTCTCGAGACATGGCTACTACCTAAGTCTGAGATGTGCATGATTAGGTACCAAGAGGACCCTCCCGAAGATGCACGTGAAGACAGACAAGCCACCAAGTCCACAGATGAAGAGCAACACTGAAAGGAGAAGAAGGCAGCTCCAGGACCCGGACATCCGGCTGCTGGAGACATCAACTACAATAGCATTCCAGCCGCCAAGCATCTACAGGCCCCAGACATCTGGCCCCAGCCCGGACATCCGGCCCCGACGCCCGGATATCTGGACAAGCTGCAAATAGAGGACAGAAGAAAAGCCCCGTCAGCCCGGACATCCGGCCCCAGCCCCGGACATCCGGCTCCTCCCGAAGGCCCGGACATCCGGCCCAACGCCCGGACATCTGGCCCCATCTGTCTACGCATAGTAAAGGGCCGAGGCCCATGTACCCTCCCCCCTAGACTATATATATACTCTCCTCCTACCTACATTTTAGGGTTAGCGTTGTGATAGCTCATTTGAGTGATAGAGCCTCGCTCATCCATATCGGATCTACTCCTTGAGAGAGACCGCGACCCCTCTACGGAGAAGATCCACCTTGGATTCAAGACCCCCTTTTGGGCGGCCCCATCAAGACCTCCTCACGGAGAAGAACCGGTTACCCTTTGTATCGTCCCTTGTTGATCATGGATCATGTATCTTCCTTTGTGTTCATGTATCTAGCATATGTGTGATCGTTCCTATTGGTTTGAGTGATTCTCTCGTGTTTCCCCTCGTGTTCTTCATGTTCTTCATGGGATCCACTCCTTTCGTGAAAGATTATCCATCTACGGTTCCACCCTACATCAACTTGGTATCTAGAGGCACGTTGATCATGATTTCGGAGCCTCCCCGTTGTGTTTTCTAGCCTTGTTTTGTTGATTTTCTCCCTAATTCGAAAATTCCCCAAAAAATAGCCCCAATTTTTTTGTGATCTGTTGGTGTGATGAAGTTTTGTCGGATTTGATCCGCGGATTTCATCTATTGTAGGTAGATCTAGCTTTCCATCAACTTTTCCCCAATTTCCATCCACAAATTCCTTCGAAATTTGCCCGGATTTGACCTCTCCACGCGAAGTTCATCGAGTTCGTCCACGGATCCAGAGCCCAGACATCCAGCCCGATAGCCCGGATATCCAGCCCCTGGCAGCATCACTTCCTTCCACCGCTCGTTTTCCGTCCATATTTCACCAAATTTTGTTCCGATGCCCACATACACTTTTGCATACCACTACCACTTTCGCATAGCACCGCCATATACCATATACACCACCATCGCTTACCACTACCAACTCCGACAATTTTGTCATGTTTTACTTTGAGAATTTGAGTTGTGATTCCGTGTCCTATTGTGTTTCGACTATTTAGGTACGGTTCGACATCGACATCACCGCCGCTTATCTTTGCCACAGACGCGTCATCGACAACAACAACTCCAACATTTTGACACCATACCGTAAGCAAGAAGCGGTAAACTCGTCTTGGTATAGTGATACACCATTCTTGCCAGTACATTGCTAGCCATCATAGCCTTACTCTTTCGCGTCGCTTACCCATCGAGACTAGCCTTTGAGTATTGCCGACAATGTTACTTGTGCACATTAGTGATCATACTTCCCATAGCATACATATCATTGGTGCATATCTTGGTATCATCTCTTGTGTCACAAGGTTGTCATCGCATACACAATTGCTATCTTGGTTCGTGAAGCATTGCATGAGAAAAGAACTCAAACAACAAAGAGCCAAACAAGCTTTTAAGAAAAAGGGAAAGATAAGCAAAGAGATTTTGAGAAAGAACGATAGCATCACACAACATTAAGATTGTCATACTAGATCA
Source organism: Triticum aestivum (assembly GCF_018294505.1). NCBI lineage: Eukaryota > Viridiplantae > Streptophyta > Magnoliopsida > Poales > Poaceae > Triticum > Triticum aestivum. The sequence continues at coordinate 304,151,759 of NC_057809.1, forward strand.
TCTTGGGTCATACCATCGGAATACCATACATAGAGCATACTTGGGATAGAAGTCGTCACATTTTTGCTTAGTAGGTTGTGCATAAGTCTTTGTATCCGCCTATTGTGCAAACATGCTAGCGTCTCACTAGTGTTGTGCAACAAGAGCATTTTCGTGGATTCCACATTTTGGCTCATCCTTGGTTGCACGACCCCACTTATCTCTTTGCGTGTGTGTTTGCGTGTACCATATTTTTCTTGGTTTACTTGTTACATTGCAAACTTGTGAATCTTTTCCAACATTATTGAAGCTCACTAACAATTACATCAAATTTTGTGCCACCATCCTAACCAAGCTCCACCAAAAGGTGTGAGAAACCGACAAGAATTGGTACCAATTGTGCTATCTCCTTGTTACACATTGGAGTGATCTTTGATCCATATTCAACATCGGTCAAGGTACATTTGGTATAAGTTCTTCTCCTTCTCCCGCTCACATATTTGTTTGGAATGATGGATAGGCCAAGTACTTCTACCAACCCACTCTTCATCGGGCAAGACGACGATATGAACTCCTACGTCACAAAGAGCCACCTCTTTAGTGCACAACGTGCTTTGCATCAAGAGCAACAAGCAATGAGTGAACACATCGACAACCTCACCACCGACTTTCGACTCTCCTAGCAACTTACAAGCGATTACTTCGACCATAAGCTCGACGACCACAAGCAAGAGAACTATGCAAGAATGGACGAGATTCGTGCTTTGTTGCTCAACCGCTCTTCTTCCACTTTGTCCTCATCAAGACGGAGCCTCTCAAATCGACACTCCGGTTACACCATCTCCGACTCAAGTACACCGACATCGAACACTCTTCGTCATGCCGCGCGCCAAGATCGTCAAGCCAACCGCAACCCTCTACACGACAACAACTCTCAAGAACAACGACATCGTCAAAACCAAGCTACCTTTGCGCAAGCACGAGAACGGCAATGACAACACCAACACGAAGAGGTAGAGTGCGCACGTCTACACCAAGAAGAACAAGATGCTGAGGCACAACGTCAAGAGAAACAATTGCGAGAAGCTCAAGAACTTGAGGCACAACAAGCCCTCCGAGAATCAAGTCGAGCCGTAGCCAACCGAGGCCGACAAGCTCGTGAACATCAAGAAGCACTTCGTGAAGAAGTTCAAGAACAATTATATCAAGCTCGCGTGCAATGTCAAGCACGACAAGTTCCTCCACAAGCTCGCCAAGAACATCAAGTTCAACAAGAGCAAGAAGACAATGGAAATCCTCCACGACAAGAGCAAGTTGTGACGGACGATCCTCCTCGTCAAGGACGTCATCATCCCCGACCCGAACACAATGAATAGCAACGCTACCGCAAGCTAAAGTTCACCATGCCTAAGTTCAGTGGAAGTAATGATCCCAAAGAGTACCTTTCATGGGCATTGAAGGTCGACAAAATTTTCTTCTTGCACAACTATAAAGAAGAGAAGAAGATCGCGATGAAATCCCTTGAGTTCCAAGACTATGTCCTCATTTGGTGGGAACAAGTCATTAAGCGCCAAGAGGCAAAAGGTGAACCACCCATCACTACTTGGGCGCAAATGAAGGATGTCATGAGAGCACGCTCCGTGCCTACCTACTTCAACCGCGACCTCTTCAAGAAACTCCAACTACTCAAGCAAGGAACCAAGAGCATTGAAGATTACTACAAGGAAATGGAGATTGCAATGATACGAGCCAATGTCACGGAAGATGATGAGAAAACTATGGCACGCTTCTTGAATGGACTCAATCATCTCATCAAGAAGATCGCCGACTTCCAACCATACTCGGACCTCATCGAGCTAGTGCATCAAGCTACCAAAGAGGAACGTCAAGTGCAAGATGACTTCAAGATCCCAAGTTCTCATCCAAGTCATATGGTTTCTCCAACACCCAAGCTTCAACGGCTCCAACACCGTCTACCTCAACCAAGCCTTCTACAAGCAACCTCGACAAGTCGAGTTACAAGAAAGCTTCGACAACCTCAAGTCATCTTACTACAACGAGCAACTTCAAGACGAGAGTGTCATCATCATCTACGGTCATCCCCATGGACCTACCATCATCTCACGAAGTTCCAAGAGGACCTATGACTTGAGCTAGAGCTAGAGCTCTCGAGACCGAGGTGACTTCTCTCCTTAGTGATATTACATATGATCCTCTCGAGACATGGCTACTACCTAAGTCCGAGATGTTGTGCATGATTAGGTACCAAGAGGACCCTTTCGAAGATGCACGTGAAGACAGACAAGCCGCCAAGTCCATAGATGAAGAGGAACGCCAAAAGGAGAAGAAGCTAGCTCTAGGACCCGGACATCCGGCCCCGAACCCGGACATCCGGCCGCTGGATACATCAACTACAACAACATTCCAGCCGCCAAGCATCTACAGGCCCCGGACATCCAGCCCCAGCCCGGACATCCAGCCCGGCCCAGAAATTCGGCCCCAACGCCCAGATATCCGGACAAGCTGCATACAGAGGACAGAAGAAAAGCCCCGTCAGCCCGGACATCCGGCCCGACGCCCGGACATTCGGCCCCGTCTGTCTGCGCATAGTAAAGGGCTGAGACCCATGTACCCTTTCTCCCCCTTAGACTATATATACTCTCCTCGTACCTACGTTTTAGGGTTAGCGGTGTGAGCTCATTTGAGAGATAGAGCCTCTCTCATCCATATCGGATCTACTCCTTGAGAGAGACCGTGGCCCCTCTATAGAGAAGATCCACCTTGGATTCAAGACCCCCTTTTGGGCGGCCCCATCAAGACCTCCTCACAGAGAAGAACCGGTAACCCTTTGTATCGTCCCTTGTTGATCGTGGATCACGTATCTTCCTTTGTGTTCATGGATCTAGCATATGTGTGATAGTTCTTGTTGGTTTGAGTGATTCTCTCGTGTTTCCCCTCATGTTCTTCGCGGGATCCGCTCCTTTCGTGAAAGATCGGCCATCTAGGGTTCCACTCTACATCATATTTCACCTTCGGTCTACAACAACAATGATGAGTTTGGTGCCACGAAAAACTCCATCGACGCCAAGATGCAAGGTTCACATGGAGGAGATCAAAGCCCTCATTAAAGTCCTACAAGAAATCTTCATCATCTTGGAGAAGACGCTCAAGAGCACATCCTTCCGAGCTACCATCTCCGACAAGGTCACATCGGCATCGACACAATCACCACCAAGAACATGAAGGTCAAGAGCTCAACACCAACAATCTCTCAACGAGTTCACCATCTCCCTTGGAATCTTTGCCAAGAGACTTCAAGGCATCTTCGCCTACGGACATACGACACCTCCGCCAACAAGCACCCCAAGACTACGCTCAAGAGAAACTTCCCAAGCTCAAGTCCGCAACTTCCTTGAGCTACTATGACCTCGACATCGACCATGAGATTCCTTTCTATGGAACTCTAGAACCCGAGGAGTATCTCGAGTGGGAATTCTTGATGGACGACTACCTCAAGCTACATCAAGTTCCTCCCAAAGATCAAGTGAAGTGTGCCACAAGAAACTTCCACGACTACGCATCGACATGGTGGCTTCACACACCTTCGGAGATCTACGATATGAGTTGGCCCAAGACGAGGAGAGCTTTGTGGCGAGAGTTCGTGCCTCCAACCTACACAGAACAACTTCTACTCCAATTGGAGAACACCACCCAAGGATCCAAGTCCATCGATGCGTACTTCAAGGAGATGAAGAATGCCTTGCGACGAGACAACATGGACAACCCCATTTCTACGAAGTTCCACTTCATGATGGGATTGCACAATGACATCTCCAAGACTATCTTCCTTGAGAACTACAAGTCCCTCGGCAACAACTACATTGGTGCTCTCAAGGAGGAACAAGAACTCATGAAGGCTAAGGCTTCTCCACCCCGAGCACACTTCTCAAAGACCAAGCTCCAAGACGGCGAGCATGAGGCTAGTACCACCATGATGTCCAAGCCCGACGAGCTCAAAGACTATGCTCCCAAGTTCGACTTCACCGCCATACCTATTTGTGGCATTGATGATGCCGAGTCCTCCATGACTCTTTTTCAAGATGGTGCGGTGACGACTATGACTACGGAGACCATCAAGGACCAAGCTTTGGAGGCGAGCGATAAGGTGGCGATCAAGGATGATGCTTCCATCTTAGGAGGCGATAGTGATGATGTGCCATCTTCGGTCTTCATCCACGGCGACGGTGACGAGATGATCGAGCATGGGATTTTCCCTTCAGTCATGGAGGAGAGTGATGATGTGCCATCTTCGGCCTTCATCCACGGCGACGGTGGCGAGATGATCGAGCATGGGATTTTCCCTTCGGTCATGGAGGAGAGTGATGATGTGCCATCTTCGGCCTTCATCCAAGGCGACGTCGATGATATGGTTGAGTATGGGATTTTCCCTTCGACCTTGGTGATGTATGATGACTTGAGTGACTTGTCCCATCATATTGAGAATGAGAGTGACTTCACCACTAGCCCCATATATGATGTGTTGCCCTAATTCCCATGTTAGGAGATCCACAACCCCCACCACTTGAGTGAGATGAGTGCACCTAATTTGAGGGAGTAAGTGAACCACTACATAGAGAGAGTGTGATAGTTCATAAGTCATGCGAGGACATTTTGAACTCTAACGACTTAACCTCAACCTCCATTGTGTCTTCTCATTTGGTGCTAGGTCCCATATATGATGACGCACCGATACTCGATGACTTCGTCCTTCCTTTGGACAAGACGATGGCCTTGGTGGAATATGATGCACCCCCACATGGTTCCATCAAGTTGATGATGATGACCACCATTTGGTCTTTGCCACCTCACCTACACCACATGAGTGGAATGACAAAGGTAACATAGGTGAAGCTGATGATCTCGTCCCACTAGTGGACATTCTTGACAATGATTTCTTGCATGATGTTGCTCAACCTATTACCATGCTTCATGCTAGTGCGACTTCCCCATGCGATGATTTACCCATTTATGACGAGTTTGATGATTGTCATGTGGAGTCTATTAGTTGTGATGCCATGTTACATAGGATTTCTTGTGACAATTCTTTAGGTAAAAGCATGTTTGACAATCTGCTCGACTTGTCATATGCTATGCATGAGATCAACCATATGTCATATTTGCAACCTCATTATAGTGACTATGCATATGCCATCAAAATAAACCCAATTTGCACATATGGCATAGATGACAAGCCCATGGTTATTGGCATTTGTTTCTCTTGTGATGGTATTAATATGCTCCCTTTGCATCATTTATCTCATATGCCATGCCATGACTACCTAGCTTCGGATATGCTTTGTTTTGGATGTTGTCCATTTTCTCCATATGTTGTTTCCATTATTGCTCATGAGGAGACCCCCATAGTTTTCTCATACATTTTAGGAGAGTTTGATCCATCCCATCCATTGCATTATCCCAATAATTATTTGCACAATATGGCCCCCATGAATCATAATGATATTGTTTTGCCATATACTTGCCCGCTCAATTTGTGTCCCCATCGTGTCATACATAACAACTATTCTTTCATGATGGACGACATATTCTTATAACATGCTTCAAACTTCTTTGAGCTATGCTTATCTTGTGGTAACTCTCACGTGCACATACACATCATGATGGATGATGTGTACATCCACACACACAATTTATTTGGTTTGTGTCTCTTTTGTGTAGGTACCCATGAATACTTGTCAACCTCGCAATCCCATGGGCTGACAAAACGACCTCTAGAGAGCAATGCTGACTTGGGATCCCATGGATTGTCTTTCCCATCTCTCTCTTCGCGCATTTCTTCTACATGGCCCTCACTTGGCTATGGGTTATTGTCCAATACATATTCTATGCCCATCTTTCCATGTTCTCTTTGCATGATATGCCCATTCCTATGCCTTTGACATGCATTTGTGACCCATGCTTTGCATTACACATGATGATTGATTCTAGTACTTGTATGTGTATTTGCAAGCTTGGTGGAGATATTGCTTATTGACATGTTCCACCTATGACCCATTCCTATGATGATACTATGATCTTTCTTTGTGTTCGTGCTTGCGATATGTCATGTGCATTGCCTATGCCTATTATTTGCTCACATGACATGATTTCCATGATTTCCTCTAGTATGTTGCATCTTCACACTACTAGCTTGCACGACTTGATTACTATGATTGCTTGCCTTGTTGCATCACCGATGATTCATACTTGCTCACTTCATGCGGTTGATGACAACCATCTACATGCTCTGCACATGATTCATATTGCTATTTGTCATATATCTCCATATGTTGCCTCTCTCATGCTAGATGATTTGACATGCATTGAGTGCAACAATGCCCTTAGTCTTGATAATGAGTTTGCCCCCATAGCATTCTCACATATATTTGGAGATTTCGACATATTCCTTGTGAAGCATGCTTGTCTTACCTCTTTGCACCTTATACCTAGTGCCATGAATATTGCCATTTTTGCATCATATTATTCATGCACTTGTGCTTCTAATGGTTATGTGCAAGAGAAGAAAACCATCATGGTGGATGATGTGTTTATCTACCATGCGCATACATTCTTTTCTTTCGTTTGTGCATGTGTAGGATACTTTGACTTGGTGTCAACTTCCACTTCCCGCGAGTTGACCATTTGAGCTCTGGAGAGCGAGCCTCATACATTCTACCATGACTTACTTCTACACCGTATTTGCTTGCGCTTCGGCATTGTGAAGAATGCACAAGGACACGCCTTCAATGTGACATATTTCTTGAGCATGGATATTATGGATCATACAACTTGTGTTACTTTCCCCATGAGACTTAGTGTTCATCTTGGACCACTTGATTGCACACATATTTGAGATCTTGCTTCGACTTTTCATTTTCACCGTCCCATGCATCATGATATATATGCCTTGTGTGTTGCATCCAATTCTTGGATTACTTGTTACTATCATATGATTGGTTGCAACAATGTAATCACTTCACATACGCCATGTTCCATTGCTTGTCACATGCTTGACCTGATTGCCTCACACATGATGAACAATTACCCCTTCTATTGTGTTGAGTGCCACACTATATTCACTACACCATATGCACATTATGTTTGAATTGTCTTGCACTTGACCCATGTGTTTAGACACTTCATTTTTTTGGTGTTGTGAATGATTCATATGCCTACCATGGACCTTCATTAAGCAATTTGTGAATGTTTTCTTTGACTTTGGGGTAGATGCTTATTCTCTTATTACACATATTTGCATCACTACCTCACATTTGCATACATGTCCCCATGATAGATTTGCTTGTGCTCAATTGATACACTTACATGCCATGTCACAATCCTTTGTCACACCATATGCTTTGCATGATGACGACACTTGTTTGCTGAATCACCTCTTGAATGCTTGGTTTTGCACTAACGCTAACCACATTTGTCTTTCCAAGTGTTTGTTGTCCTTACTCCTTTTGAAGGAATCAAAAGGCGATGCGACATTAGAGAGTGCCCATTTTGAGTTTCAACATGACGAGTACTTGGTGAACGTCCACTTCTACACGGCGAAGCCATCTCTTTACCATGGTGATTTGGTTTTTGATCCGAGGTCGGATCTTTCCCAAGGGGGTGGGAGATTATGCGGAGCATCCTACGGACATCACCATGTCAAGAGTCTGTTCAGCGAGTCACACGTGCGACATCTATTTCACATACACAAAGGTGAATCATCTCCTTTACACGTGCTCACTTGACCCCTTCAAGGATGGTATACTACTTGACACTTCTCCTGCGTGCATGCATAGGTATTGTCGGAGCTTCACGGGCGATGAGGAGGAGTGCAAGCGCCAAGGAACAACTACACCATCCACGAGGGAAGCCTGGAAGCGAAGACGGAAGAAGACGGAGATGTTGAAGCTACAGCAGCCGGACATCCGGGCCAGAGGCCGGACAATCGGCGCCTGGGCAGCCACATAGGAGCTGCCCCAATAGCTGACCAGCCGCAAGCCCGCTCCAGGCCCCGGACATCTAGCCCTTCCCTCGGAAATCTGGCAGTGACGTATCCAGAGAGCAACCGAACCTCCACTTCAGCCCACACATCCAGCCGAGACCCCGGACATCTGGCTCGTCCTGAAGCCCCGGACATCCACCCCCCAGCCTGGACGTCCGGCACCTGCGCGTGCCTAACCGGGCCAGAGGCCCATGTATCCCTTTCCCACTTACCCCTCGTGGCTTAGACCATATATACTCCTCCCCCTCCTCCTAGTTATGGTTAGCAAAGGATTAGCTTAATTTAGAGATAGTGCTTTGCTCATCCACTTGGTTACTTATCCTTCGGAGTTCACGACCTCTACGAAGAAGATTCCCCAAGTGGATTCAAGACCCATAACAGAAGAACTCAATACCTCATCACGGAGAAGAACTAGTTACCCTATGTATCATCCTTTGTTGGATTCGGATCGTGTACCTCTTTGTGTTTCAAGGATCTAGCATATGTGTGACCGAATCTTGTTGGTTTGAGTGATTCTCTCGTGTTTCCCCTTGTGTTTCCCCCTTGTGTTATTCGTGTTCATCACGGGATCCGCTCCTTTCGTGAAAGATCGGGCATCTTGGGTTCTACCCTACATCATAGAGGTTGTGGCTGCTCGGCGGGTTGAGGAGGCTGCACTAAGAGCCTCCATGAGCTATCACTCTGATTATTACGCAGGCTATAGATGGTGATTACCAAGGTAGGCCAAAATCCTAAGCTTGGGGGAGTACGTATTTCCACTGACATTACATTCATGTTCACACATTTCATTCCAGTTGTCGGTGTTCGCACTTTTTCATTGTATCATCCATGCTAGATTTATTTTCTCACCTTTTTCATGTGTGTTTGAAAAACTTTGAGAAAATCCAAAAATATTTCCTGCTTCTTTTCAGTTTTTCTTTATAGTTTAATTAGTTGTAGTATTAAAAGAAAACCCAAAAAGATTTCTCGATTCTTCTTCTTGCTGGTTGGGAGCTTTCTCGTGTAAAAAGTTTTTCTCGTTTTTGTTTTCCTTCTTTAATTTGCTTTCTTCTAGAAAAACTAAAAACTCCAAAAATATTTTCAGGGTGTTTCTCTGAATTTCTTTCCCGTTTATTGAGGCATACCAAGGAGAAGACCACGATGAAAATGTTGAGTGGCTCTCATATGCATTATTGTTGCTCTAACAAAGAGCCCAAATTATCTTGTCTTCTTCTTTTGAATAAAATATTTGCAGATTCCAGCTTAGTCCACGGCACTCTTACACTATTATTATTTTCATATCGTTCGGTCATGCAAGTGAAAGGCAATAATGACAATATTTGGTGAACTGGCTGTGGCAGAGAGAAGCGGGTGTGAACTCAACTTGTTCTGTTTTTGTAAATATGTTTAACCTGGTATCCATGATTCAGCATATTATGATCAAACATGTTTGCAATGACAATTAGAGGTTATAGTTTATCATGCCATGGTTAATTAGCTAGGAGTGGATAATGATTTATCTTGGATGTCAACATTTGCGTTAAAAAGATTGTGATGTCGTATGATGATATGGTATCCTCCTTTGAATGTTTCGAGTGGCTTGACTTGGCACATGTTCATGCATGTAGTTGAAAAAAATCAACATAGCCTCTATGATATCTATGATCATGGTGTTCATATCCTACTCATGCTAGTATCCAATGTTCATTATGCATAATGCATGTTCATGACCGTTTTCGCTCTCTAGCTTGCCGCTTCCCAACCTATTTTCTAGCCTTTGCCTGTACTAAGCAAAAGTACTACTTGTGCATCAAAATCCTAAAACCCAAGTTATTCTAGATATGTCCACCATACCTACCTATGCGCGGTATTCCCCTACCGCTGTAAGTAAATTTGCATGTGCCACCTCTAAAAACTTCAAATAAATATCTGTTTTTGTGTGCCTGGATTGTTCATAGAGCGATAGGAGGTAGTCGATATATTCCATGCTAAGCGGGTTATTCCCATGATGAGTGTTTATTCACTCGTTCTCGCACGAGAGGGGCGGTAATAGGGATTCCTAGTCCCAAAATCAAATTGCAAATAATTAAACCAAACTCCCCTAGGATTGATGTTGGTATGGACGGTACCCGTGGATTCGGCTAGTCATGGAGTGTGATGTTGGTCAACAGGGAGTAAATCTTTACTTTATCCCTTGGGAACCGCCACTAATGTGTTTAGCATGGAAGATATCGATAACTAATGGTTGCGAAGTAAACAGGAAAGGTGCATTTCTCAAAATTTCATTTACCTCTGTTTTACAAACTAAGCTCTGGCACCGCTGGAAATCCCTGCTTCTGTATATGAAGGGACTATCTATTTAATTTTATGTTGAATCATCACCTTCTCAAATAAGCGCCAGATTTTGAGAGCACTATTGTCATCCTCGTGCATTTTGTATAGTTAATGTTGGATGCATCATGATTGGATCTTTTCTACCATGAATTACAATGTTTAGTAGCTTCTTGAACTTTCGAGGTGCTCTACATTTATGTTTTGTTGTCTTAGAAAGGGCTAGCAAGATACCACTATTGTCATATTATATCATGATTGTTTTGACAAGGTGTTGTCATTTGAGATATTTTATTATTGCTCGCTAGTTGATTATGTCATTGATATGAGTTAATATAATTTTTAAGAGTTATTGTTGACATGGTTAGTTATAATCTTTGCTGAAAACCTGGGTGCTACTTAAGTTTATTATGTAAACAAGAGCAAAAGTGTTCGTAAAAGTTTTCTTTTTCACTTTCAGTTTATCAACTGAATTGCTTGAGGTCAAGCAAAGGTTTAAGCTTGGGGGAGTTGATACGTCTCCATCGTATCTACTTTTACTAACACTTTTCCCCTTGTTTTGGACTCTAATTTGCATGATTTGAATGAAACTAACCCGAACTGGCGTTGTTTTCAACAGAACTACCATGGTGTTGTTTTTGTGCAGAAATAGAAGTTCTCGAAATGGAGCGAAACTTTTTGGAGAATTTTTATACAACAAAAGAAAAATACTGGAGCCAAGAACCACTAGAGGGGGGGTCCCTGGGTGAGCAAAACCCACCAGGGCGCCCCCCTCAGGCGCCCCCAGGTGGGTCGTGCCCACCTGGTGGCCCCGCGGACCATGATTCCAACTCCATAAATACCTATTTTTCTAGAAAAAAATCAGGGACGAAGAATTATCTCGTTTCGCGATATGGAGCCACCGCCACCGTGCGTTCTTCATCGGGAGGCCAGATCTGGAGTCTGTTTTGGCCTCCGGAGAGGGGGATCTTCGATCTTCATCATCACCAACCCTCGTTCATCACCAATTCCATGATGCTCCCCACCAGGAGTGATTAATTCCTTCATAGGCTCGCTGGTCGGTGATGAGTTGGATGGGATTCATCATGTAATCGAGTTAGTTTTTTAGGGCTTGATCCCTACCATCCATTATGTTATCAGAATGATGTCGATATGACTGTGCCATGATTTCAGATCTGAACCGTTTATGTTATCACCATTATATCTATGTTCTAGATCCGATCTTGCAAGTTATATTCACCTACTACGTGTTATGATCCATAGACCCCGGAGTGACAGTATTCGGTATACTTTTCGGTGATGACCATAGTTTGAGGAGTTCATGTATTCACTATGTGTTAGTGCTTTGTTCCGATTCTCTATTAAAAGGAGGCCTTAATATCCCTTAGTTTCCATATGGACTCCGCTGCCATAGGAGGGTAGGACAAAATATGTCATGCAAGTTCTTTCCATAAGCACGTATGACTATTTACGGAATACATGCCTACATTATATTTATGAACTGGAGCTAGTTTTGTATCGCCCTAGGTTATGACTATTATATGATGAATATCATCCAACGAATTCACCAATCCAATGCCTACGAATTTCTCTAATATTGTTCTTGCTAAGTTACTACTGCTATTGTTATTGTCACACTTGCTACAAAATCATTGCTATCACCGTTATCGTTACGATTGTTGTTGCTACTACTATCAAAACTATCATATTACGTTGCTACTAATCACTTTGCTGCAGATAATTAATCTCCAGGTGTGGTTGAATTGACAACTTAGCTACTAATACTTGCAAATATTCTTTGGCTCCCCTTATGTCGAATCAATAAATTTGGGTTGAATACTCTACCTCGAAAATTGTTGTGATCCCTTCTAGTTGTGGACTATCAGCCATCTCTCAAGGAATTCATTCGATGTCCCAGATTTATTCATTCGCAATTTGACTTGCGCTGCTGACAGCCTGCAATCACTGAAGCCATATGCCACGTGGATCATGTATGCAATTGAGTAGCTTATCAATGAAAATTTCTTCTGGGCTCATATTCCGAAAGTTTTCATGCCACCAGTACATGACACTCTCCGTATGGTGAAGGATATTGGAAATGGGAAGGCACCTAGTGATGTTGTTGGCACCGCGTCTGCACCTGATACCGCTCTGAAGGATAAGAAAGCCAAGGTAGAAATCCCGTGTGAAGAAAATCCATATCTGTATGAGATTTGCATTCACACCCACCAAGCACTAGAAAGCCACATCAAGCTTGATTGAAAAGAAAAGCTGGAGTTGATGACCGAGCTAAATTCACTTCATAATTATGCTCGTCAAACCATTCTGCATGAGAAGGAAGCAAAGAATCGCTCTTGGACTCTTCTAAGGCAACATTATTCTCGCAAGGGCATCATGAAGGATTATGATTACCTGGATTTACTTGTTGTACCTCGCATCCGAAGGCAAACCCCTATGCTACTCAGCGTTCTGCATCAACTTACCTACTGTTTGTCGGACACGATGATGAAATTGAAGCAATAACAGGAACTCTTATCTACAAGCCATGTGCTCATCGCAACATTTCTTCTCAAGCCCATGCTGAAACACCTGCTTCGGCCTCGACCATTATTCGCTCTGCAAATTCTTGTTCGTCGAGCAGTTTCAATTCTGATTCTGGGGACGCTCCAGAAGAGTAATTCCTCGTATGTTTTCTCTTTCCTTTTTGATACTTGTTGATAAAAAGGGGGAGAAGTACACCGAGTGATAGATGAATGGGGTATTTGTAGTGTGTTTTTATTCACCATTTGCTTTTTGCAGTCGAACATTTTGGTTTTCCCTCAAACAATTTGTTTGATGAACTTACTGCACCACCTGTGGTGTTGAAATACTCGGTCTCCATGTAGTTAATAACCCCCTCTGGAATATTATTTGCTTCCTACTATATGTTTGCGGGTACTATCGAAAGTTGTCTCCCTTGCAATGATTATCCTCGATAATTGCCGATCGCGTAGGGAAAGCAATTATTCTACAAGGTGGACAGGAAATCATCAAGTGATAGTACAAAATGAGGAGAGGTACATTGACTAACAAATGAGCTATACTTGTTATGGTTGGATATGCTATGATTGTTATCTTTCATTATCTAACCTTGCAGGAAAAGAAAGCCAGCCTGAACTCTAATCTCTTATGCTATGAAAGCTATCTATATGACTGACAAAGTGTTTTCCTTGCGCATATCCTTTATATCATCTTTATTGCAGGAAAACCACATCTGAAGCATATCCACTCTCAGCAATATACTCATGTTTACCCTTCTCTGTTCATACTCGAATATCTAACTTGCAGGAAATGTACATCTATTGTGGATTCAAATTGTGTTCCAAGAAAACCTTCATGACATATCCTTCGTCACAAATTCTTTCAAAGTATTATCCATCTAATTCTTTTCAAAGATTGTGTGATGGGAATTACCTCAAACATCATCGATTGCATTGAAAGAAGTCAAGAATGAGACCATATGTCAATGAAAATCATACGAAGGTTCACCTCGCTTCCTTCTGATTTAACTACACACTCAAATGATGCATATCTTCAGGGGGCGTGTTTTATCTTCATAATTGTCTCTCGTCTTTCATTGTACTTCACATTACATTCCATTCATTATCTATCCTTCGATGTGACCTGTATTCTCAACAATCGTCCAAAAAGGGGGAGATTGTTGGTGCAATATCTGCCTACCTTTGTTTTGGAGAGTGTTGACAAAAACAGGTAGGACTGATTTGTTTGCTGGTGCATACAAAGAGAATTAGTCCATATAGAACTGAAGAGAATGTTGACTCTGGTGCTAAGTTCGAGGAACTTCACCAAAGTATATTTGTGTTGCAGAGAAGAATGAGCTATATTTGTTGCAGAGAAGTCATGTAGACAAGAAGATTAATGTGAAGAAATTAACCCCTCGAAGGTTTAATGCTGAAGCGAAGCATATGATTCGGTACTATCGTCCAAAGAAATTGCCTGCAGCAAAATGGAAGTCAAAGACAAAGTGAAGACGTAGTATTCATTTCGGTGCTCTTCTTTCATTTATTTGCGTCATAGGACCTCCGTACTATTAAGAGGGGTGTAGGTTCTCGGAGCTTAGATCCGTTGTGATGCTTAGCCCAAAACCTATGAAAGGTGCAAGAGAAATCTCTTTATGCTCCATATGATTACCTGGCAGCAATAGACGTTGTTCTTCGTGCTGCGGGAGATATCTTTCGGACTGAGGAGTTAGCATTACTTGTTCCACAAGTAATATTACAGCTGTGCTCAAATTCTGACTGTTGGACTCATGTCGTTCAGTCATTGGCTGCTCCTCGTGTCCAATTTGGTATTTTCCCATCAGGGAAGGCTATGCCTATAAATAGCCACCCCGCTGCAACATTGTCTGTTGGCTACTCCGCTTAAGATTTCTGAAAAGATTGATTCGAGCAACCCTGCTCCAAGTGATTTGAGTTTAAGACCCACCAAGAGAAAAATCAAGAACCCAAACTTAGACGGTGGTTTAGCATCACAATAGCTCTTAGTTAGAGTTATTGTACCTATTACTCTTGAGAGTTGTGCACTCTCTAGATGGATAGGTTTCCGCTTGAGTGTTGAAGAGTTGTTGTCTTCACCGAGCTAGATCTTCAGCAACCAAGAGTGATTGTGGTTCGCAAAGGTCGACTGAAGGTTTGGAGATCACCAACAAGGATCAACCATGAGTGAAATCAACTAGAGTCTGATCAGCTTCGAGTTGAAGGAGAATAGGGTGAAGAGAGTTTATCTTCCATGTTAAGTCACAGCCCCTCCAACCAGACATAGCCCTTAAGCAGAAGGGTGAACTGGTCTACCAAATATCTCTGTCGCCATCGAGCACCACTGGTTATTTCTACTTCTCTACAATTCTTTCGGCAGTTTTCATTCCTGCTCAGTAACGATAGTTTATCTGATCATTCATACTCCGTTGCAAATCATTCCTTATTTTGTCTATCATTTCCATCAGTTATTGTTTGTTGCCAATAGTGTTGCACCTTCCTCAATCTTTTATGCTATCTTAGTTCTCATCATCATCATAATCATCTGTGTTTTGATTATTGATCTCATCCTAGGTAATTCTCATAAGTTATCCATCGTTATTTATTTCGAACTCCTTGTCATGATATTATACATGTTGGCATGTTGCATTACCATCGTTATCATCAAGCCTGTCATATATTACGTTTGAACCATTATTACATCCTACATCAAAGATTTTGTTCCCTAATAATATGCTTGATTGAGTTGATATCTACCGAACCTTATTTTTGCAGTTGTGTTTGGCATCAGTTCAAAACTTTCTTAAGAAATTTTTGAATCTCCCATTCACCCCACCTTTGGTCGATATAATCTCGGTCCTAACAGGAATGACTTTCATGCTTTCTCTTTCTTCTACCGTGGTCAGGCTTTGAATCTTCCTCGACTTCACACCTTGCAATACAGGCAAGAATCCTTTCTTTGACTAGTCCATTTTGAACTTCTTCAAAAAAAATTCAAGGTATGTACTTTGTGAAAGTCCTATTAGGTGTCTTGATCTATCTCTATAGATTTTTATGCCCAATATGTAGGCAGCTTCATTGAGGTAGTTCATTGAAAAACTCTTATTGAAATATCCTTTTATGCTTTCCAGAAATTCTATATCATTTCCAATCAACAATATGGCATCCACATATAATATCAAAAATGCTACAAAGCTCCCACTCACTTTCTTGTAAATACAGGCTTCTCTATAAGTTTGTATAAAACCAAAAGCTTTGATCACTTCATCAAAGCGAATATTCCAACTCCGAGTTGCTCGCACCAGTCCATAGATGAATCACTGGAGCTTACATACTTTGTTAGCATCCTTAGGATCGACAAAACCTTCTGGTTGAATCATATACAACTCTTCCTTAAGAAACCCATTAATGAATGCCGTTTTGACATCCATTTGCCAGATCTCATAATCATAAAATGCGGTAAGAGCTAACATAATTCTAACAGACTTAAGAATCTCTACGTGTGAGAAAGTCTTATCACAGTCAACCCCTTGAACCTTTCAGAAACATTTTGCGACAAGTCAAGCTTTAAAGACGGTGACATTACCATCAATGTATGTCTTCTTCTTAATGATCCATTTATTCTCAATGGCTTGCTGATCATCAGGCAAGTCCACCAAAGTCCACACTTTGTTCCAATACATGGATCCTATCTCGGATTTCATGGCCTCAAGCCATTTGTTGGAATCTGGGCTCATCATAGCTTCTTCATAGTTCATAGGTTCGCCGTTCTGTAGACTTCCAGGACTGGATTACCGTACCACTCTCGTGCGGAACGTACCCCGTCGATCTACGAAGTTCAGTAGTAAGTTGATCCGAAGTTTCATGATAATCATCATTAGCTTCCTCTTCAGTTGGTGTAGGCATCACATGAACTGCTTTTTGTGATGTGCTACTTTCCAGTTCGAGAGAAGGTACAATTACCTCATCAAGTTCTACTTTCCTCCCACTCACTTCTTTCGAGAGAAACTCCTCTCTAGACATGACCCCTTCTTGGCAACAAAGATCTTCCCCTCGAATTTGTGGTAGAAGGTATACTGTCGGTGTGAAAACCGGCCGATCTCGGGTAGGGGGTCCCGAACTATGCGTCTGAGGATTGAAGGTAACAGGAGGCAGGGGGCACGATGTTTACCTAGGTTCGGGCCCTCTTAATGGAGGTAATACCCTACTTACTTCTTGATTGACTTTGATGAGTATAGGGGTTACAAGAGTTGATCTACCTCGGGATTGTAATGGCTAAACCCTAGATGTCTAGCCTGTATGATTGTGATTGCCTCTACGGACTAAACCCTCCGGTTTATATAAACACCAGAGGGACCTAGGGTTGTACAAAGTAGGTTTATAGAGAAGGGAATCTTCATATCCGAACGCCAAGCTTGCCTTCCATGCCAAGGAGAGTCCCATCCGGACACGGAGGGAAGCCTTCTATCTTGTTTCTTCACGGCCTACCAGTCTAGCCCATGTCACATAGCACGGACACTCGGGGACCCCCTAATCCAGGACTCCCTCAGTAGCCCCTAAACCAGGTTTCAATGACGATGTGTCCGGCGCGCAGATTGTCTTCGGCATTGCAAGGTGGATTCCTCCTCCGAATACTCCAAAGTAGTTGATCAAAAGAGCTATATCCGGCTCTGCGTAATAGTTACAACCCTAAACCACAAGGGAAAAATACTTCAACAAAAATAGGTCATGTCTTCCGATAGCTTTTTCGGCGAGGCGTTGTGTTCCGGCCTTATTATTATTTCGAACCGTTTTTTTAGTCTCCCGCTTTGCGTTTCGGGATGCGGTCTTCATTGACATGTCTTGTCAAAGCAGAGATCATGTCCCCTTATTGCGGGATTCTTATCAATACAGGTTTGGGTAATCGAACCGTGTCATTCGCACGTCCCATAGGGAATAGGCGAGTTTTAAGGCTCGTGGGGGACGCTTGATATTCACTGCCTTTATAAGAAGATAAGGATCCTTCTTTTCACCCCACGCCTTCTTCCTCCTCAGCCCATCTGCCCTCGAGCTCCAGTGCAAAAGTTTCAATCCCTTCCATCCCCAGCAAACATTCCAGCCATGTCCGGAACTGGAGCGTAGGGCAAGTGGATGGCCTCCTTCGTCACAGAGGGGAACATCAAGGAACTCCGAGAAGCGGGGTACTTAGCTAAAGAAATCGCCCATCGGCTCCCTGCCAAGAAACAAATCATCCCCACCCTGGAGCCCAATGAGAGGGTAGTATTTATCCCCCACTTTCTTCGCGGGCTAGGGTTTCCACTCCACCCTTTCGTCTGCGGGCTCATGTTCTACTATGGGCTAGATTTCCATGATCTAGCCCTGAATTCATTCCTGAACATCTCAACGTTCGTCGTCGTGTGCGAAGCGTTCCTCCGCATCCCCCCACTTCATCCTGTGGCACAAGGTCTTCAATGTGAAGCCCAAAGTAGTCGAGGGTCAACACGCGGAGTGTGGCGGCGCCATTGTGAGCAAGCTCCCTAATGTCACCTGGCCCAAGGGGACCTTCGTAGAGACTGTGAAGGGATGACAACAGGAGTGGTTCTACATCACCGGACCCCATGACACCACATGGACCGCCACTCCTGAATTCAAATCTGGTCCTCCAATGCGGCTCACGTCATGGATCAAGAAGGGCCTAGACTTGGCGTCGTCCGACAAGGTGATGACATTGCAGAAGCGGGTCCAAAGCATTTTAGCCGGATTCTCCCCTACTAGCTCTGGACTCTCCATATGTGGGAGTTTGATCCGGCCAGTCCTCGAACCCTGCAGCGGTTCTTCGGTACAATGCACGAAGATATATGGAAGCTGCTTTTCAAGGCCCATAAGTCGTGGCCAAAAACGACTGAAGACCTCGGCCTCGACCGTGCTCATCAGGCCACTCCAGTAAGTTTTTTAGATTTTCAAACATATCCTCAACTTTGTAGATCCAAAGAGCATACTAAGCCTTCCCCTTTGTCCTTCAGGGGTGGACCAAGAAGGTGGAGCACATCCAGTGTCCGGCTCCACTCCCCGAAGACCCAACTATTCCTCTTCTGATGAAGATGCTGGTTCCGGCACCATACCAGGCGTCGGAGAAGAAGGTCAAGAAGAAGGGCAAGGAGGCCAGAACTGGCCTTTGCCGCAAAGGTACTTTGGACATAACGTCCGAAGATAACAAAGCTCCCTCCTCCCATGAGGGTGACGAAGAGGAAGATGAAGATGAGGATAATAATTCTCCCCCCTAAGGGAGAAAATAAGAAAAGGGGGCCTCCGCAGACCTAGAGGCGGAGGCGTCCAAGAAGAGGAAACTCTCCCTTCCGGACGATTCAGAATCGGACGCCGAAGCCGTCCCTGAGTGGAACCCTAGGTCAAAGCCCCTGGCCGAATCGTAAGTATTCAAAGATAATGTATATATCCGGCTTTTTATGAACTGTACGATGACATATCATCTATGTTTTTCAGACTGACGCGTGACCTCCCCAACAATCATTGTCTTCGGGGAATTCATTGGCACTGGAGATGATGGAGAGCGAGTCGCCTCCACAAGCCTCCCTGCCACGTGCCACGGATGATGCCAAGGTGCTATCCCGAAGGACCTCTCTGAGCCAGGGAGAGGCGCGGAAGACCGATGAAACAGCGCCAGAGGGCAACGCCTCGGCGGCCGGAAACATGGGGGCGTAATCCCCATGGAAACTAACGGCGAGGGCCTTGACTAATCCGTCCCCAGCCGAATGTTACTCCGGAGTCCCACAAGGCTCCGGGCCCGAGCGGGCAGCCCCCTTCTAATGAGGGGGGAGTGCTGACTCCATCGACAAACTCCATCAATCCGGAGGCGCTGGACATGTTAAGGGAAGCACTTCTGTAACACCCCGGATGTAACCTACCTTATTTGTATTCCAACTCTTGACGTTTTCGGCACTAAGTTATTCTATTTCCTCGTTGTCGGGTTTTTGCCTTCGTGTGCTTTTGTCTTTGTCCTGCATCTCATATCATGCCAACATGTGCATTGCATTTGCATACGTGTTCGTCTCATGCATCCGAGCATTTTCCCCGTTGTCCGTTTTGCTTTCCGGCGCTCCTATGTTCTCCGGTGTCCCTTTCTACCTCTTTTCGTGTGCGGGTGTTAAACGTTTTCGGATCGGTCCGGGACTTATCATGCGGCCTTGGTTTACTACCGGTAGACCGCCTGTCAAGTTTCGTGCCATTTGGACTTCGTTTGATACTCCAACGGTTAACTGAGGGACCGAAAAGGCCTCGTGTGTGTTGCAGCCCAACACCCCTCCAAAGTGGCCCAAAACCCACCTAAAACTCCTCCATCACCTAGGCCGTTCGATCACGATCGCGTGGCCGCAAACCGTGCTCAATTTGGAGCCTCCTAGCTCCCGCTACCTCTATATAAAGACCTCCCCCGGTTTTCGGATCTCTCCCTCCTCAAAACCCTAAAAATCCGCCCTCCGTGCGCCGGACTTGCCGCCGGCGCCGGACACACCCAGCGTCGCCGCTCCCCGCCAATCGCCGGGCGCCACGTGTCTCGGCCTGTCCCCGCCGCCGACGAAGCCCGGGAGGCTCGCGCGCGGCCCCCCGAGGCGCATCCGGGTCGCGCCCCGCCGCCTCATCATCGCCCGCGCCCTGCCGCCTCCTTCCGCCGTCTCCGCCGCCCAGGTCGTCACCGGCCGCCGCCGACCTCGCTGCCCTCGTCGCCGACGAGCTCCGGAAGGCGCGCCACCGCCTTGGCTCGCTGCTCCGACACCGCCACCAACCGCACCTCGCCGCCCTGCAGCTCCTTCCTCTCCTCTCCGGCGAGCGCCAAGTCCGGCAAGTCCCCGGTGAAGCTCCGGCCACCTTCGAACTCCGGCGAACAGGCGACTCCGGCGAGCATCCTCGATCCGTGCGCTGCCCCCGATCTGGATCTGAACGAGGGGTTGACTTTCTCCCTGAAACCCTAATTATTTTGTTATCTTTGTCATGCCATAACTCTGCACCCGTTGCTCTGATTCACGCGTGTAGCATATCGAAATGTTCGTCTTGACGAGTACTCCATTTCAAATCATTGCATCATTGTCATTTGAGCTCATCTTGATGCCCTAAATGTTGTTGGAAGAGGGCTATGTGATGTTAGTTTCAGATTTTTATCAGGTTATGCACTTTTGTCATTTTTGCCATGATTGATGTGTGCCTCCTATGAACTTGAGCTCTACATGAGTTTTGAAGTATGCCATGCCATCTTTACAGGGGTGTATGCCATGTATTTTTGTGATCTCTATGGTGACTAGCACAAGCATGCAAAGTAGCTTACTTATTGTTGCTGATTTCAGGGACTTAGAAATATTCTTAATCTCTGCCCTGTCATTATTTTTATGCCATATGTTCATGTTGCTACCTAGTGATCCGTGCCTCTTTTGAGCATGATTAGTAAGGATGTTTTGTAGATATTGTGGTGCTATATCCATCCATGTCTTTGTTTGCATTTATGGAGCATCCTATCTTGAGTAAATCGAGCTCTACTTTTGCTACAAAATGTTCCTGTCAAATTGTTAACATGTTTAGCACTTTTGCCGAGCTTGTTGTAATTGATCTGTGCATGCTATGTTGTTGTTCTTGCCATGTTTAGCTTCTATGCCATGTCTACTTGCTGGGTGTATGCTTAGTTTTTTATGCAATGCCTTGTGGTGAGTGCATTGAGCTCGTAAACATGCCTACTTGATATCTGTTTTGCCATGTTCCAGTTTTTCACTAAGTCTGAATCTGTTAACGATAATTGCTATGTTCACATGGTTGCCATTGTATTTTCTGATCCCTTTTGGCTTATGGTCAGTAAGGAACTTTTGTTGTATGCTTTGAGTTGCTTTGTGCCATGCCTTGCTTTGCCATGATATGTTCCTGTAGCATGTAGTTTTCATGCTCTAAACGTTGCTTCCTGATGTTAAATTCCTGACTTTATGTTAATTTCACTAAGTCTAAAACCTGATATTTTTTTGCACTTTTGACATGCTTGTTCGAACCTGTTATGGGGTGAATTAGCCGTAGCTCAGTGCTCATCTTTTGTCAAGCATCATTAGTGAATCCCTGCCATGTATTTTTTTTCTCATGTTAGAGTGTCGTAGCATGTTGTTCTTGATGCATTTAGATGGTCTCGTGCTGTTAATCGCAGACCGGTGCCATATTTGTTTTGCTTGTCATTTCCAAACCGTGCATCCGATTCCGGTGATCCTTATATCGATTTCAACCGAAATCAACTCCTCTTTCCAATGGCACTCTTGGTTTTCCAAGTTGAGGCCAGGTTAAATCATTCCTTTGCATATCATGCATATGCATCTCATATCACATCCCGCATATCATGCCATGTCTTGCATCATGTTGTTTGTGCATTGCACGTGGTTGATTGTGTCTCCCTTTGCTTGTTGTTCTTGCTTGGGTAGAGCTGGGAGACGAGTACATGATCAAGGAGCCCGTTGAGTATGCTTACGAGGATCAAGTCAACTGAGAGAACTTTGCGGGCAAGATGACCATACCCTCGAAATCACTTCTATCTTTGCTTGCTAGATGCTTGCTCTTTTGCTATGCCTATGCTATGATACCTACCACTTGCTTATCATGCCTCCCATATTGCCATGTCAAACCTCTAATCCACCTTGCCCTAGCAAACCGTTGTTTGGCTATGTTACCGCTTTGCTCAGCCCCTCTTATAGCATTCCTAGTTGCAGGTGAAGATTGGAATTTGTTCCTTGTTGGAACATGTTCATTGTTGCGATATCATTATTATGCCTTGTCTATTATTAATGCACCTATATACTTGGTACAGGGTGGAAGGCTCGACCTTATGCCTGGTGTTTTGTTCCACTCTTGCCGTCCTAGTTTCCGTCATACCGGTGTTATGTTCCTTGATTTTGCATTCCTTACACGGTTGGGTTATAATGGGAACCCCTTGACAGTTCGCCTTGAATAAAACTCCTCCAGCAATGCCCAACATTGGTTTTACCATTCGCCACCTAGCCTCTTTTCCCTTGGGTTTCCGGAGCCCAAGGGTCATCTTTATTTAAACCCCCGGGCCAGTGCTCCTCTGATGTTGGTCCAAACTAGAGCCCCTTGTCGCGCCACCTCGGGCAAACTTGAGGGCTGGTTTTTGTTGTACGGATTGCTTATCCGGTGTGCCCTGAGAACGAGATATGTGTAGCTCCTATCGGGATTTGTCGGCACATTCGGGTGGTGTTGCTGGACTTGTTTTACCATTGTCGAGATGTCTTGTAAACGGGATGCCGAGTCTAATCGGATTGTCTTGGGAGAAGGAATATCCTTCGTTGACCGTGAGAGCTTGTGATGGGCTAAGTTGGGACACCCCTGCAGGGATTTGATCTTTCAAAAGCCGTGCCTGCGGTTATGGGCAGATGGGAATTTGTTAATGTCCGGTTGTAGATAACCTTAAATTTAACTTAACTAAAATGAATCAACAGAGTGTGTGGCCGTGATGGTCTCTTTTCGGCGGAGTCCGGAAAGAGAACATGGTCTCGTGTTATGCATGACCGTAGGTTGCTCTAGGATCACTTCTTGATCATAGTTCATCGATTGTGCCTTTGCCTTCTCTTCTCGCTCTCATTTGCGTATGTTAGCCACCATATATGCTAGTCGCTTGCTGCAGCTCCACCTCATATTTTTACCCTTCCTATAAGCTTAAATCGTCTTGATCACGAGGGTGTGAGATTGTTGAGTCCCCGTGACTCACAGATTCTTCCAAAACCAGATGCAGGGACCGATGATACCGCTCCAGGTGATTCGACTGAGCTCAAGTGGGAGTTCGATGAGGACTCAGGATGATACTACGTTTCCTTTCTAGAGGATCAGTAGTGGTGCCCAGTTGGGGCGATCGGGGACATTGTTGCATTTGGGGTTTATCTTCATTTTGGTTCCGTAGTCGGACCTTGAGTGTATTTGGATGAACGTAGTGACTTATTTATGCTATTTGTGTGACGTGGCGAGTGTAAGCCAACTATGTACCTTTTCCCTTATTGTATTACATGGGTTGTTGTGAAGAATACCTCACTTGCGACATTGCTTTCAATGCGGTTATGCCTCTAAGTCGTGCTTCAACACGTGGGAGATATAGCCGCATCAAGGGCGTTACAAGTTGGTAATCAGAGCCTTCCCCGACATTAGGAGCCCCCCTGCTTGATCAAATCGTTGGTGTTGTTGAGTCTAGAAAATTTTTTTGAGTCATTTAGGAATTATATATATCGGAGAGTAGGACTTCTTTTTACTCCTTAGTCCCTTCGTCGCTCTGGTGAGGCATTCTGACGTAGAGTTTTGACTCTTCTCTTCTCAAATTTCACTAAAAAAATTTAGGCTCACGCGGGTATCTTGGAATTGTTCCGATGGTTTTGTGACGAGAACATTGTTCTTGGTGCCTCCTGACATTTAGGGGTTGTGGCAGTGTCCCGGGGAGTTGAGCTCCAAGGTGTTGTCATCACAATTTCATCGTTGAGATTTTGGAATACCTGAGTTTCACCGACATCGAAAATCTCTTTTATGCAGTTGTTGGTGACATAACCTCGACGCCACCTAGTACTGGGGCGGGAGTTCGGGAGTATGGCCATAACTCGTATAACGGATGCTTTTCGAAGGTTGAGGTAGATGATTTCCGAAGTTTTCTTGGTTATGTGTTGAAGGATGGATACAGCTGGATGTAGGATTTGCTAGCTTTGGGTGAGATATTATGCTTCCCCTGTATCCCCAACACCTGATTGCATAACCGGAAAGGTTCGGGAGTTTCATAGGTGGGAATTCATGTAGCTCTAGTATTTCTTCCGCGGATATTTGGTTTGTGATTTGGTAATCCTCACCAAGTATTTGTTCATGTTCGTACCTTGTTGTTTTATTCTTCTACCTCTATCTAAGTGGCTTCTCAATTTATGGAAATGTGACCATTTCAATTGGAATTCATTCGTTCATTTTGTTCGGATGTGAAGACTATATGTTGCAATTTCTATCCATTTGATTCAGCTTGAATATATGTCTGTCAAGATCCTAACGGATGTCACCCTCTCCAGGATGGCTCCTCCAACGTGCACGACTCCGAATCCGGATCCACCAGCACCACCTCCACCTCCGGAGGCATGGCAAGCTGTGATGGCCGCTACCAATGCAAACACGCAATTGATCATGCAAATTCTGCAAGAGTGCAACCAAGGGAATCATGGCCATGGCAACAATCAGAATCAGTTTGCTACACTCAACCAGTTCCTCGCTAATCAGCCAAAGACCTTCAGTAACTGTGTCGAAGCAACAGACGCTGATGATTGGCTCATGGATATCTGCAAGCATTTGGAGTGCAGCAACGTCAGGCCTGAGGACTTTGTCATGTTTGCCTCGTTCCAACTCAAAGACCAAGTTGCATAATGGTTTCAGCAATACAAAGATTCCAGAGGAGGCTGTGTGATTACCTGGGATGAATTCCGTCAAGACTTCAAAGCTCGCCACATTCCTCAGAGTGTTGTTGAGAGCAAGCGTGAGGAATTCCAAAATCTGAAGCAAGGCAGCTTGTCTGTTTACCAGTATAACATCATATTCCAGAAGCTAGCTCGTTTCGCTAAGCAGGACGTCCCTGATGAGAAGAGCATGATTTATCAGTTCAGAGGTGGCCTCAGAGAAGATCTTCAACTAGCTCTCGTTCTCTTTGAGCCGAAGAAGTATGATGAGTTTTACAACATGGCACTGAAACAAGATACTGCTCAACTCAAGGGTGATGCTTCCAAGAAGCGAGTCAGAGATGCAACTCCTTCTTCCTCAACTCAGGTGGTAACTAAGCAGCAAAAGTATTGGTTGCCTCCTCCTCCGTTCTGTCAGCCTTATTAGCAGAAGAGCAAAGGTGGCAATGGATCTTCCCACCCACCCAACCCAGGCTTTCAGAACAAGACTTCGTCTCATGCTCCAAGATCAAGTGCTCCGTATCACCGTCTGCTCTCGGAGGTCACGTGCAACAAGTGTCAGCAGAAGGGTCACTATGCCAACAAATGCTTCAATCAGAGGCGTCTTCCTCCTCCTCCTCCTGTGAGATCTGCCAGTACCGCAGTGGTCAAGCATAACCCCAAACATGCCAAGGTCAACGTGATGAATGCAGCTCAGGCAGAGGACTCGTCAGATGTCATCATGGGTAACCTTCCTGTTAACGATATTCCTGCAAAAGTTCTTTTTGACACTGGTGCATCGCATTGTTTCATCTCGAGACCTTTTGCATCTAAGAATGAATTGGTTACTCAAGGTTTGCCGAAACCTTTGGCTATTGTTTCTCCGGCCCGACAAATGACTTCTCGAGTTTTTGTTCCGGATGTTTCTATCACGTTGGGCGACTATAAGTTCATGTCTTCTCCTAATGTCCTTGGTGACTCGGATATTGATCTTATTCTTGGAATGGACTGGCTTTCTAAGCACAAGGCTCAACTTGATTGTGCTGCCAGGCAGATTCAATTGACACATTCGTCTGAGGATGTAATCGTCTTTGCTGCTCGGGATGATACCATTCGACTGTTTTCTCTCAATGAGAAAGGCGAGCTGGATGCCATCTCTCAGATTCCAGTTGTTTGTGAATATCAAGACGTTTTTCCAGAAGAGCTTCCAGGAATGCCTCCGCACCAGCCAGTTGAATTTTTCATCGATCTTGAGCCTGGCACGGAACCTGTTTGCAAATGTCCTTACAAGCTTGGACCTGAAGAGTTGAAAGAGCTGAAGAAGCAACTCGATATTCAAGAGCGTATGGGTCTCATCCGACCAAGTTCTTCTCCATGGGGTTGTGGAGTTCTTTTTGTCAAGAAGAAGGATGCAATGGACCAACTTTGTGTCGACTACCGTCCATTGAACAAGAAGACCATAAAGAACAAGTACCCACTTCCCAACATCAACGAGCTGTTTGAACAACTCAAAGGTGCTCAAGTATTCTCCAAGCTTGATCTCTGTATGGGCAATCATCAGATTCGCATTCGTGAAGAAGATATCCCCAAGACAGCATTCAAAACAAGCTATGGTTCATATGAATACACTGTCATGTCTTTCGGCCTCGTCAATGCTCCTCCAACATTCTCTCGCATGATGAATTTCATCTTCAATGCCTACACAAATGACTTCGTCTTGGTCTACCTCGATGACATTTTGGTCTTTTCCAAGAACAAGGAGGATCATGCCAAACACTTGAGACTGGTGCTGGATAAGCTCAAAGAACATCAGTTCTACGCGAAATTTTCAAAGTGCGAGTTTTGGCTCGATGAGGTTCTCTACCTTGGACATATCATCTCTGCCAAGGGCATAGCTGGTAATCCTGAGAAGGTGTCTGCAATTGTGAATTGGGAACCACCTCAGAACATGAAGCAACTCCGTAGCTTCCTTGGGCTCGCAAGCTATTGTCGATGGTTCGTTGAGAACTTATCAAAGATCGTGAAGCCTATTTCCAACCTTCTCCAGAAGCATGTGAAGTATGTCTGGTCTCCTGAATGTGACATCACTTTCAACACCCTGAAAGAGAAGTTAGTCACTACTCCAGTTCTGACTCCTCCTGATGAATCCAAACCGTTTGAGGTCTTCTGTGATGCTTCCCTTCAAGGTCTTGGGTGCAGTGTTGATGCAAGAGAAGAAAGTTGTGGCCTATACCTCTCGCCAGTTGAAGCCCAACGAAAAGAACAACCCCACTCATAACCTCGAGTTGGCGGCAGTTGTCCATGCTCTTTTAACTTGGAGACATCTCTTGTTGGGAAGAAAAGTGGACATCTTCACTGATCACAAGAGTCTCAAGTACATCTTCACTCAGCCAAACCTCAACCGCAAGCAGACTCGTTGGGTCGAGATGATTCAAGAGTATAATCCGAGTATCGAATATACTCCAGGCAAAGCCAGTGTAATTGCTGACGCATTGAGCAGGAAGGCTTACGGCAACATTCTGATTATCAAGCCTTACCAACCAGAGCTTTGTGAAGCTTTCCGCAAACTCAATCTACAAGTTGTTCCTCAAGGATTTCTGGCCAACCTCCAAGTCTCTCCTACTTTGGAAGATCAGATTCGTGAGGCTCAACTTCTTGATGCTATGGTGTAGAAGGTGAAGATTGGGATTGCCAAGAGTCAACCCAAGTACAAGTGCTATCGTCTTGATGACAAGGATACTCTATTCTTCGAGGATCGCATTGTTGTTCCTAAAGGTGACCTTCGTAAAGTCATTATGAACGAGGCTCACAATTCACTCCTCTCTATTCACCCTGGAAGTACAAAGATGTACCAGGACCTCAAGCAGTCGTATTGGTGGACTCGAATGAAGCGTGATATTGCTTAGTTCGTGAATGAATGTGATGTCTGCAGAAGAGTGAAAGCAGAACACCAACGACCAGCTGGTCTCCTCCAACCTCTTGCCATTCTAGAATGGAAGTTTCACCACATTGAGATGGATTTCGTGACTGGTTTTCCAAAGTCCAAGCGTGGCAATGATGCTATCTTTGTTGTCATCGACAAACTCACTAAAGTGGATCATTTTCTTCCTATCAAAGAATCTATCACAGGAGCTCAGTTGGCAGATCTATATACCTCGAGGATTGTCTCCCTGCATAGCATTTCGCAGTTGATATCTTCAGATCGTGGCAGCATCTTCACCTACAAGTTTTGGGATTCTTTTCAGAAGGCCATGGGCACCAACATTTGCTTCAACACAACTTTTCATCCTCAAACCAGTGGCCAAGTCGAGCGAGTAAATCAGATTCTTGAAGATATGCTCAGGGCTTGTGTCATCTCTTTCGGTATGAAGTAGGAGGATTGTCTTCCATATGCCGAGTTCTCCTACAACAACAGCTTCCAAGCGAGTTCGGGCAAGGCCCCATTCGAGATTCTCTATGGCAGGAAGTGTCATACTCCTCTTAACTGGTCAGAGACTGGTGAACGTCAACTTCTTGGAAATGACTTGATCACAGAGGATGAAGAAATGTGCAAATTCATTCGTGATAATCTCAAAGCCGCGCAATCGCGCTAGAAGAGTTACTATGATAGCAAGCATCGTGACTTGGCTTTCGAGATTGGAGACCATGTCTACATCCGCGTCTCTCCAATGAAAGGTTCTCGTCGCTTCGGTATCAAAGGGAATCTTGTCCCTAGATACGTGGGTCCTTTCAAGATCATCAGCAAGAGAGGCGATCTCGCCTATCAACTTGAGCTTCCCTCCAACTTTGCAAATGTGCACGACGTGTTTCATGTCTCTCAGCTCCGCAAGTGTTTCAAGACTCCTGACCGCACCATCAACTTCGAAGACATTGATCTCCAAGAAGACATGTCTTATCGTGAGCACCCAGTTGCTATTCTAGAAGAAACTGAGCGCAAGACTCACAACAAGTCTATCAAATTCCTCAAAGTCAAGTGGTCACATCATTCCGACCGTAAAGCCACCTAGGAACGCGAGGATCACCTCCGTTCTGAGTACCCAGAGTTTCTCCAGTCCTAGATCTCGGGACGAGATCCTTTCGTAGTGGTGGAGTGTTGTAACACCCCGGATGTAACCTACCTTATTTGTATTCCAACTCTTGCTATTTTCGGCACTAAGTTATTCTATTTCCTCGTTGTCGGGTTTTTGCCTTCGTGTGCTTTTGTCTTTGTCCTGCATCTCATATCATGCCAACATGTGCATTGCATTTGCATACGTGTTCGTTTCATGCATCCGAGCATTTTCCCCGTTGTCCGTTTTGCTTTCCGGTGCTCCTATGTTCTCCGGTGTCCCTTTCTACCTCTTTTCGTGTGCGGGTGTTAAAAGTTTTCGGATCAGTCCGAGACTTGTCATGCGGCCTTGGTTTACTACCGGTAGATCGCCTGTCAAGTTTCGTGTCATTTGGACTCCGTTCGATACTCCAACGGTTAACCGAGGGACCGAAAGGGCCTCGTGTGTGTTGCAGCCCAACACCCCTCCAAAGTGGCCCAAAACCCACCTAAACCTCCTCCATCACCTAGGACGTTCGATCACGATTGCGTGGCCGCAAACCATGCTCAATTTGGAGCCTCCTAGCTCCCTCTACCTCTATATAAAGACCTCCCCCCGATTTATGGATCTCTCCCTCCTCAAAACCCTAAAAATCCGCCCTCCGCGCACCGGACGTGTCCACCGGCGCCGGACACACCCAGCGCCGCCGCTCCCCGCCAATCGCCGGGCGCCACGTGTCCCGGCCTATCCCCGCCGCCACCGAAGCCAGGGAGGCCCGCGCGCGGCCCCTCGAGGCCCATCCGGGTCGCGCCCCGCCGCCTCATCATCGCCCGCGCGCTGCCGCCTCCTTCCGCCGCCTCCGCCGCCCAGGTCGTCGCCGGCCGCGCCGACCTCGCTGCCCTCATTGCCGACGAGCTCCGGAAGGCGCGCCGCCGCCTCGGCTCGCTGCTCAGGCGCCGCCACCGACCGCACCTCGCCGCCCTGCAGCTCCTTACTCTCCTCTCTGGCAAGCGCCAAGTCTGGCAAGTCCCCGGCGAAGCTCCGGCCACCTTTGAAATCCGGCGAACACGCGACTCCGGCGAGCATCCTCGATCCGCGCGCTGCCCCTGATCTGGATGTGAACGAGGGGTTGACTTTCTCCCCGAAACCCTAATTATTTTGTTATCTTTGTCATGCCATAACTCTGCACCCGTTGCTCCGATTCGTGCGTGTAGCATATCGAAATGTTCGTCTCGACGAGTACTCCATTTCATCTCATTGCATCATTGTCATTTGAGCTCATCTTGATGCCCTAAATGCTGTTGGAAGAGGGCTATGTGATGTTAGTTTCAGATTTTTATCAGGTTATGCACTTTTGTCATTTTTGCCATGATTGATGTGTGCCTCCTATGAACTTGAGCTCTACATGAGTTTTGAAGTATGCCATGCCATCTTTACAGGGGTGTATGCCTTGTATTTTTGTGATCTCTGTGGTGACTAGCACAAGCATGCAAAGTAGCTTACTTATTGTTGTTGATTTCAGGGACTTAGAAATATTCTAAGTCTCTGCCCTGTCATTATTTTTATGCCATATGTTCATGTTGCTACCTAGTGATCCGTGCCTCTTTTGAGCATGATCAGTAAGGATGTTTTGTAGATATTGTGGTGCTATATCCATCCATGTCTTTGTTTGCATTTATGGAGCACCCTAGCTTGAGTAAATCGAGCTCTACTCTTTCTACAAAATGTTCCTGCCAGATTGTTAACATGTTTAGCACTTTTGCCGAGCTTGTTGTAATTGATCCATGCATGCTATGTTGTTGTTATTGCCATGTTCAGCTTCTATTCCATGTCTACTTGCTGGGTGTATGCTTAGTTTTTCATGCAATGCCTTGTGGTGATTTCATAGAGCTCGTAAACATGCCTACTTGATATCTGTTTTGCCATGTTCCAGTTTTTCACTAAGTCTGAATATGTTAACGATAATTGCTATGTTCACATGGTTGCCATTGTATTTTCTGATCCCTTTTGGCTTATGGGCAGTAAGGGACTTTTGTTGTATGCTTTGAGTAGCTTCATGCCATGCCTTAATTTTCTTGATATGTTCCTGTAGCATGTAGTTTTCATGATCTAAACATTGCTTCCTGATGTTAAATTCCTGACTTGATGTTAATTTCACTAAGTCTAAAACCTGATATTTTTTTGCACTTTTGCCATGCTTGTTTGAACCTGATATTGGGTGAATTAGCCGTAGCTCAGTGCTCATCTTTTGTCAAGCATCTTGAGTGAATCCCTGCCATGTATTTTGTTGTCTTGTTAGAGTGTTGTAGCATGTTGTTCTTGATGCATTTAGATGGTCTCGTGATGTTAATCGCAGACCGGTGCCATATTTGTTTTGCTTGTCATTTCCAAACCATGCATCCGATTCTGGTGATCCTTATATCGATTTCAACCGAAATCAACTCCTCTTTCCAATGGCACTCTTGGTTTTCCAAGTTGAGGCCAGGTTCAATCATTCCTTTCCATATCATGCATATGCATCTCATATCACATCCAGCATATCATGCCATGTCTTGCATCATGTTGTTTGTGCATTGCACGTGGTTGATTGTGTCTCCCTTTGCTTGTTGTTCTTGCTTGGGTAGAGCTGGGAGACGAGTACGTGATCGAGGAGCCCATTGAGTACGCTTACGAGGATCAAGTCAACTGAGAGAACTTTGCGGACAAGATGACCATACCCTCGAAATCACTTCTATCTTTGCTTGCTAGATGCTTGCTCTTTTGCTATGCCTATGCTATGATACCTACCACTTGCTTATCATGCCTCCCATATTGCCATGTCAAACCTCTAACCCACCTTGTCCTAGCAAACCGTAGTTTGGCTATGTTACCGCTTTGCTCAGCCCCTCTTATAGCGTTGCTAGTTGCAGGTGAAGATTGGAGTTTGTTCCTTGTTGGAACATGTTCATTGTTGGGATATCATTATTATGCCTTGTCTATTATTAATGCGCCTATATACTTGGTAAAGTGTGGAAGGCTTGGCCTTATGCCTGGTGTTTTGTTCCACTCTTGCCGCCCCACTTTCTGTCATACCGGTGTTATGTTCCTTGTTTTTGCGTTCCTTACACAGTTGGGTTATAATGGGAACCCCTTGACAGTTCTCCTTGAATAAAACTCCTCCAGCAATGCCCAACATTGGTTTTACCATTCGCCACCTAGCGTCTTTTTCCCTTGGGTTTCCGGAGCCCAAGGGTCATCTTTATTTAAACCCCTGGGCCAGTCCTCCTCTGAGTGTTGTTCCAAACTAGAGCCCCTTGCAGTGCCACCTCGAGGAAACTCGAGGGCTGGTTTTAGTTGTACCGATTGCTTATCTGGTGTGCCCTAAGAACGAGATATGTGCAGCTCCTATCGGGATTTGTCGGCACATTCAGGTGGTGTTGCTGGACTTGTTTTACATTGTCGAGATGTCTTGTAACCGGGATGCCGAGTCTGATCGGATTGTCTTGGGAGAAGGAATATCCTTCGTTGACCATGAGAGCTTGTGATGGGCTAAGTTGGGACACCCCTGCAGGGATTTGATCTTTCGAAAGCCATGCCCGCGGTTATGGGCAGATGGGAATTTGTTAATGTTCGGTTGTAGATAACCTTAAACTTAACTTAATTAAAATGAATCAACAGAGTGTGTGGCTCTGATGGTCTCTTTTCGGCGGAGTCCGGGAAGAGAACACGGTCTCGTGTTATGCATGACCGTAGGTTGTTCTAGTTCATCGATCGTGCTTTGCCTTCTCTTCTCGCTCTCATTTGCGTATGTTAGCCACCATATATACTAGTCACTTGCTGTGGCTCCACCTCATATTTTTACCCTTCCTATAAGCTTAAATAGTCTTGATCGCGAGGGTGTGAGATTGCTGAGTCTCTGTGCCTCAAGATTCTTCCAAAACCAGATGCAGGGACCGATGATACCGCTCCAGGTGATTCGACTGAGCTCAAGTGGGAGTTTGATGAGGACTCAGGACGATACTACTTTTCCTTTCCAGACGATCAGTAGTGGTGCCCACTTGGGGTGATCAAGGACATTGTTGCATTTGGGGTTTATCTTCATTTTGGTTCCGTAGTCGGACCTTGAGTGTATTTGGATGAATGTAATGACCTATTTATGCTATTGGTGTGACGTGGCGAGTGTAAGCCAACTATGTACCTTTTCCCTTATTGTATTACATGGGTTGTTGTGAAGATTATCTCACGTGCGACATTGCTTTCAATGCGGTTATGCCTCTAAGTCATGCTTCGACACGTGGGAGATATAGCTGCATCGAGGGTGTTACAACTTCACCATGCTTCCATCATGGATGAACACCGTGCCCTGATGGGTACGGTGGTTGAAAAGGTTCAGTCCGCCCAAAGCAAACTGAACGAAGCATTCACTAGCCCGCTAACAGGTTTTGAGGTATGTGATGCAATATCCGTGGTTGCTTTTGCCTGTGTAAGAATACACATGTGCATAAATAGTAGCCCCTCAGACTCTGTTCGGCTTTTTGAAGAAAGGGCCGGATAGAGGGTCGAATATTCTGGAGGTAACATACTTGTCAATTTTGGTGAATAGGCTTCACTTCTAGCAGCTTCAGCCAATAACGCGGAAGTTTCCGAACTCCAGCGGAAACTGAAGCTGGCTGATGATGAGATCGACCGTATTAACAAACGGTTCCATGAGGCCCAAGGTATGCTTTTAAAAGACCCTTTACAAGCTTGAATTATAATGTAAACTTATAGTTTTAAGCTCACGTGCCACTAATGATTGTAGGCAATGCGACCGAGGTCGAGGCCCTCAAGAGTGCCCTGCCAAAGCCAAGGAGGAGGTGAGGGTTAGCAAAGCAGCCGTAGAGAAGGCGGTTGTGGGTGTGGAGGCCGAAAAGGCCGCCAACCTTAAGTATGAGGCGAGCGTGACAGAAGTAGAGCAAGTGCTCCATGAGGCCGCCACCAAGTGTGAGTCCTTGGAGGAGAGTAACAAGGCCCAAGCGGCCGAACTCACCAAGGCTCTTGGAGATGCGAAGGAGGAGCGGTCTGAGTCCCGTGCTGCTCGCGAGGAGATCAAGCAGGCTAGACAGATATGGCTGGTAAGCCTTTTCTTTTATAGAGTATATTCGATGGTCGAAGATATGCGTTGCTAAATCGACTGTGGAGTGCTCCAGGCGTTTTTGTGGATCTCCCGAGGAGTGCTGCTGATGCCGCCCAATATTTCCGGGCCCAAGACGGGAACGCAACGGAGAAGCTCATCTAGTCGCAGCATTTGGCGCCGGAGCAACCAACGCTACTCAACAATCATATGATGCAGCTGGCGGAGCTACACAGGATGTCCAGCTTGGCCATGAAGGACATCATAGTCCGGCTATGGCCAGCCGGACTCGTTCCGAGCAGCTACTTTGGCCTAGTCAAGCAACTCGGCGACACTTTGCCCCGAATAGATGCAGTAACGCGCTCAGCATGCATTGAGGGTGCGCGGATGGCCTTTGCCCATGTCAAAATGCACTGGGCAAATATGAAGGCCGCCAGTGTAGCCGTTGAAGGTCCGCCCGAAGACAAGATCCACCGCACACCGGAGCGCTATTTCGACGATGTCCTTGAGGGTGCCTGTTTGATAGAGGGTCAATGCTCGAAGGACATTACGTTCGAGTAAATGTATTCGAGCCACCCAGGCACTTTATCATAAACCAAGGCTTTTGTAATATATTTGTGCATGTTATCTTGAATTACTTCTCCTCCTATGCGGCCATTTGTATCTTTGAGAGTTTGCCAGTCGTCGGCTTCAGCCCCCACATAAATAGTAGGGGATAGCACATAATCACTCTTGACCTAACATCTTGGTCCGTAAAGGAGGTGTTAGTGTGGCGAGCGAGGCAATCGGACTATGCGGCTTTACCACTCTCAGTTAGCCATAGGAGTTTGGTAATGGGGTTATAAGATAGCCCCTGGTGCATATGCAGCTATCGAACATAGATGCCTTTAGACATGTGCCTGAACAAAGACAGACCTTCGTGGAATAAGTCATCGAATTGCTGACCAGCTCTCGCCACATCACGACAGTCAGTTTTTGGCTTTCTCTACCGAGGTGCTTGACCGGGCTAGCCGGAAACACAATCGCAGTAGTTCTCCCTTTACTACCTTAGCCGAAAAAACGGAACATAAGGTGGTAAGCATAGGAGCCGGGTAACCCAACTATTGACCAAAGACGTGATTCGGAGCCGATGCATATAATGCAGTATTCGGGACGCCGAAGTGTAATCTGAGAGTGTTTAGATTTTCTATTGTTGAAGATATATATGTCTTGAATAGAGCCCCTGGCAAGTCATACTAAGGTGTATATGCCAATTTGAACGTAAAATGGGAAGACAGATTAAAAAGAGGCCAATGCCAAACAAGGTTGGGCGAAACTGTTTCCATTATAATCTGATTGGTACGTCAAAACTTATTTTTACAGAAGATTCAATAGGCATCACAGCTATTTTACATGCCGAGAACAAGGGAAAGCTGTATACAGGTCCGGAATTTGAAAAGATGATCTAGAAGATCCTTTGGACATTCTGCCGCATGTCTGCACCACTTTTCACCTTGGTTTAGGATCCTTTGAAAGGGTCGATGACCAAGTAAGCATAAGGGGCCTAGAAGGGGGGCCCTTGTTAGCTTCGAAAATTGATGCGGGTTGTGAAGAACCTGAAAAGATAAAAACAAGATGAAAAAGGTGGAGCAATATGTAGGTCCGGAAAGGGTCAAGCCGTATTGTGGACCCTATGTTTAGTATGCCTCCGTCTGTGCCCATGGTATTTTTAACATGTAGTTATGTACGCGTGGCACGTATGCCACTGTCAGGCTGGGGTACTGACGGAGGCTGAATTGCTAATCTAGCTCTGGATGATCTGAATTATCGGTCTGTAGGGTAGGCCGTACTCGTTTAACAGTGTCCGGAGATTTGACCGCTAGTGCAATATTCGGCCTGGCGAGGCCACCCTGCACCTCGGCTGCCAGGGCCGCGGTATGCTCCTCTGTATGGAGGGATCACTCCAAGTTTCCATTGACTATTATAACGCCATGTGGTCCAGGCATCTTGAGCTTAAGATAAGCGTAGTGCAGGACTGCGTTGAAACGGGCGAAAGCAGTTCTTCCGAGTAGTGCGTGATAGACACTTCAGAACGGGACAATGTCGAAGATCAGGTCTTCGCTCCGAAAGTTATCCGATGAGCCGACGACGACTTCCAACATTATGGATCCTGTGCAACAGGCCTCTACGTCGGGTATTACCCCTTTAAATGTGGTTTTAGTGGGCTTGTTCTTGATGGATCAATGCCCATTTTACGGATGGTGTCCTGATAAAGCAGATTCAGACTGCTGCCGCCGTCCATAAAGACCCGCGTGAGGTCGAATCCATCAATAATCGGATCGAGGACCAATGCAGCCGAACCCCCATGACATATACTGGTCGTATGGTCTCTGCGATCGAAGGTGATCGGGTAGGCGGACCATGGATTAAATTTTGGGGCGACTGGCTCTAAGTCATAGATGTCCCTTAACGCACGCTTCTGCTCCCGCTTGGGGATGTGAGTGACGTAGATCATGTTTACTGTTTTGACCTC